>NW_026695405.1:0-126047 GCF_029851405.1 Lichtheimia ornata | reverse complement strand
GCACAGCGGATGCCTTTTCAAATTGGCCTTGCCATCGCATCTTGAGTCACACTGTTTCCGGGCCAAAATTCCCCAGGAGAGCACAGTACTATACAATGACATCCTCGACGTGCTGATTGATCAAAATAATCGCCCAACCAGAGCCTGACCTAATATTTCTTTCGTAAGCACACTTGAAGGGACAAACTCCATAATGGACACTTTACCTTGTGGTATTCCTCAATAGCATCAATGCCCCAAATAAAACCGTATCTCCATGTCATCCATATTGTCTTGCTGCTGTTTCACTGTAAGTCTCGTTAATTAACATGTTTTGCTTTGTAGATCCAATACCACGCATACCATTGAGCCAACCATACAGCATTCTTGCTTTGAGATCCGTATCCTGTTGCTGCCACAGGTACCATAATCCAACGTGTCCAAGCTACAGTAAGTGAAGTGTAAGGTAACAATAACATTCGCTTTTCATGTCGACATACCCATAGTAACAATAGGTTGCGACCCTCCCTGACGACAACCATGGAAAGCATACACACGACACACGACGCCCCCTTTGGATCTCGTATAAACGCGAGAATAGTAAACTACACGTGAACTTTAGTATCTCAATGTCCAGCTTGAATGGTAAAGTAATGCAGCGATTGAACGTACATGTTGTATTGCAATGGAAGCATGAGTCATGGGCAGATCGCGCACGTACTTGCTGTTGAATGTCTGGAACTGGAAAGCGTTGCCATTGACCACATGTTCACCCCAATGAACGCTGTACATTGTAAGGAATGCAAGCAATTAACGCGTTGTAGTTTGTAAATGGAGACAAGCTTACCTTTTTTGTGAAGTGGAAGTGAAGAAGAGTGGCCTCTGTGTTCCTCCTGTTCGCTCCAATTCTTGCACTCCATACCACCCCGCTTGCTACAGCTATTGCTGTTTATACGTACCCTCAACAATATCCTATACTCTTGGCTCCATAAGAATGATCACTGCTCAAGACTTCAATTGAGAACAGCCCTCGTAATTAAGCTATTTGGTCTGTGCGCATTTCATCGATCGATTAGTATGCATCTCCACTCCTGAACCAACTTGTGTAACCTACTGTGTAACCTCTACCAAATATATGATATCCGCGTATCAACCTTATCTCGCTTTCCACCCTTCAAATTTGCTGTCCCCCTTTCAATGCAGTAAACAACCAAGTGATCCACCCCTTGCACATCTAAGCTAATAGTACGATACACAAAGTATTGTGCTGAATCCAATTTTCATTCAATAAAAAGTTAAAGAACACGTAGACACGGTACTGTATATGTTTATCAAGTAGATACATGATACATAAGGGAACAATATAGTCAAATTGAATAGGGTACATATGGGCGAAACATATAGGGTCATCAGGGATAATCGTGTCATCCTATTCTTGATTGCTGTCGTCATGATCGCCCTTCATCCATGATTGCAAAATAGGTGCTGTATGCTTTGGCTCGAGTATTCCAATATCATCCATAGCTGTGAAACACCTCCTTTCGTCAAAGTTACAAGCCTCTCCTCAATTCCATCCCATCCATCACCATCCTCAGCGGTATTCACGTGACATGATCCATCGTTCCTTCTGATGACGCGCCAAGTAACCAAAGCATCATTCCAAGATCCCCCATCACTGCACTTGAGCGCATCCTTCCATCCATAACCATTGTAAACCCAATATTGCGGCTGACATGCTTTCTTTTCCATCGGGCTGTTGATCAATCCCTTTCCTTGGTCATTATCCATCATAGCTCATCCAGCTGAAGGTTGCTTGTATTGTGGCGTAGTTGACGGCTGATATGGTGTCATCCAAACTAGACATCACGTTCTTAATGGGCCAAGGGAGCCAAACCAGACAATGTATCCACTTCCTTCCATCACATGCACCAAAGCATGGCATCATTCAGATCCATATCCATAAGAAATCGTATGTATTGAAGCAAGTTGCTACGCGTAAATAAAGCTGCTTCTATATGATGGCTATCTGCTGTTCACGTAAACAAGGCTGCAAGGCAAGTTGCTGCAAGTAAAGGACACTGTTTGAGACAACGGAGAAAGAACTTGCTAACGGCAACCGCTGTTACGATTGGTTGTGGCACAGAGGAGTGCAAGAGCGTGTGTTGTAGAAGAGCGACAAGAAGGCTGTGTACACGCCATGGCCTTGCCTTTCAGCAAAAGACAATCGGATCAAGGCAATTGTAGGATTGGCATGATGGGTTGAAGCAGGACAATCGTTCGCAGGTGGGATTGTAATTGAATGGGCCAGCAATTGGGAATGGGAGGAAGAGACAAGGTGGGAGTGGAAGAGCTGGAAAATTGAAGTAGGCTGACTTGTCAAACACTGCCCTACAAATCCAGGAACACTGTAAGCTAAATCTTGATTAGGGGGTTGCCCACCTCGATCGTGAAGCTTTCACACAATGTGCTATGAGTCATGCTGATCAACTTTGTATTAAAAAAGAACCAACACTTCATTATAAAACATTGAATGGGAAGGTGCAATGTGGGGTTGACTATGCAAGGCGACGTCTGCGCCGAATTACATGATTTATCGAAATAGGTATCATGCATTACCTTGGGATTCTCTATCTTGAAATTGAAACTTTGTCAGAAGGTTCGCTGGGACATGCTGATCACTTCCATTCATTTAAAATTATACACTTCGTGGTAAAAATTTTGAATGGGAGGGTACAAGGTGGAGGAGGGTGAACGGGGACATTGAGTAGGGTGTGCGGCCCATGGCCTCGAGGTTGCCCACTTCGCACTTGAAAACTTTCACACAAGATACTCTCGGGTATGGTGAACAACTTTGTGTTAATAAAGGCCCCATGGTTCAGTATGACAACTTTGGATAAGAGGATGCAAATGTAGGAGAGATTATGAATACAAGGGAAATCCCGTACACGTATCGTTCATTAATTGACATGCTTATTGTTCCAACGTTGTTCGTTTCGGATCAAGAAAGTTAAAGGATGGATATGATGGGCTGTAGTAGGAGCATCATTGACATGTAGCGAAGTGGGAAACACTTGTTGGGAACGGGGGGAAGAGGCTATGTAATAGCTAGCAATTTGATAGGGTATGCTTTGTTGCTCTGAACATTGTATGCTGCTCCACAGCAGTGATAGGACAAATATGGATTTGGTAAAGGTTGCAGGTTCCTGTAAAGATGAATACTATGGGATTGTAATGTGGTTGCATAAACACGTAAGACCACTACCCCATATCAGGTGGCGTTGAGCCATTCAAAAGTTGACGAGAGAAACGAGGAGCCCGGGTAGCTAATAGTATGTAGTTTGCTTATTAAGAAGACGACATGTCATTTTCCATGATAAGGAGGAGAAGGCATATCCAAACCACTGACTATAGCAATGTGAATGATGTCAATGAAAAAGAGTGCTGTTTCTGGGTCCGAGAAAGGATCAATTATTGCATGATTGATATGGTTACAGAAAAGGTTGATAGTGGGTTGCCTATTTTGAAACGCATGATCTGCCTCCCTCACGCCATCTTTTTCTTCTCAGCCCGATGTGTGGAACAAGTTGTTTCCAAGAAAACAAAGATTGATTCACATGCCACCATCTCAGATCAATGGAAAGATGATAGGGTACAACGGATGCTTTGACCGATGAATGAAGCTAAAGGGAAAAGCATGATATTTTTATTGCCAGGAACAAGGGGGGTGAGCAGCAGCATCATGTATATTATTATGAAATGGTTGATGGGGTGTCGGAGATCTACCAAGAACGTTCAAGGTGCTGTGTCCAGTACCGTGCGCTGAGTGTGGTTCGTTGTTCCCTGTCACAAGCGGAAAGCGGCGCGCACTTATATCGGTTCAGTCGGCCCCTTTTCTTCGTTCACTTTTTTTCTTCCTCATCTTCTTCCCGAGACTTGCACAATGAACGCGACCACGGTAGCAGTCGCACCTGAGAGCGGCATGCAGCAACTCAACTATATCGAAACTCTCTGGGAGTCCATGTACGAAGGCCGTAATCCACTCATTGTTACTGGCGTCTTTGCTTTCCTCATGCACGAGATTGTTTACTTTGGTCGATTCATCCCATTCCTCATTTGCGACTTTATTCCCTACTTTCAACGCTACAAGCTTCAACCTGTAAGTAAACCTTGTTGCTATGAGTATGTGAGGATAAAGGGATGTTGACGTTTTTGTAATATAGAATAAGGAAAATACTCAGGACGACTATTGGAACTGCACATGGAAGGTTCTCAAGGCCCATTTCATCTTTGAAGGTCCTCTCATCTTCTTTTTCCATCCTATGGCTACTATTCTTGGCATGAAGGTGGAAGCACCTTTCCCTGCTTGGTAAGCTTCTTGTTCTTGTGTGTGTCATGGTGGATTCATTCTCATGAAAATTTCTATAGGCAACAAATGGCTGTTGAGATTGCTATCTTTTTCATTTTCGAGGACTTTTATCATTATCACATGCATCGCTTCATGCATTGGCCACCATTCTACAAAAAGGTGCACAAGGTTCATCACGAATACGCTGCCCCCTTTGGTATCGCTGCTGAATACGCTCATCCTATCGAGACTATGATCTTGGGCTTCGGTACCGTGGGTGGTCCTCTTATCTACCATGCTGTCTCTTCTCTTGTTCTTAAGCTCGGCCCCGAGTGGGATCTTCATTTGGCTACTATGCTTGTGTGGATTGTCCTTCGTCTTTTCCAAGCTATTGATGCTCATTCGGGTTATGATTTCCCTTGGTCCCTTCACAACTGGATGCCTTTCTGGGCTGGTGCTGAACATCACGATTATCATCACCAGATGTTCGTTGGCAACTACGCATCTTCCTTCCGCTGGTGGGATTACCTCTTTGGCACCGATCAAAAGTACCGTGCTTATCGTAAGCGTCAAAAGGAGGAGCGTCTCAAGAAGCAAAAGGCCCAGTAAAAACGTATCAAAATTCCCATTTACATAGTCCTCTTTATTCATCCCATACTCATACTTGTCATCTCTTCCCCTCTTACCGCTACTTGTCTTATCCCCATCTCTTGTTGTTCTGTTTACGTAGCTTATCCTTTTAATTACGCAGCTAGTAGCTGTATTTAATTATCATTCTTTTATCAGTTTGTTCTACAAAGTATCTTGCACTATCTCTTTTTGTGTCTTCAATGAAGTAACATTTATTTGACGTCAAGGAAGAATATGCGTGTGCGGGGTTGTACACCGATATTAGTGTGGGCGTTGTGGTGGTAACTGATTTTAGGCTTGGATCAGATAACGCCAACTGATGATGCATTGCATGCATGTTGAACTTTTTTCCGATCCATCATGTTCATAACTCTCAAGACATTGTAGCATTCACCAAGTGTGTACACCAACATCCATTTCCTTCATTTCAAATCAACGTAGGCATGAAGTTGTGGCGCTCCAGTATTAGGAAGAAGAATGAATCCATCATCTTCGGGATATAGCCACCACTGGGTTTGGGCCGTACATAGCCTTTCTTCAAACATTCGAACGCTTGTGCTTGCTAAAACTTACGTTGGCTCTGCCAGGAAGGTAAAGCATCATACAAGCTGTCAAAATGAAAGGTCATGGGTTATAGAACTACTCCAGAGATGAGATACTACTTGTAGAAGGCTTGCATATGAAATAAAGTTGTGTGCAAGGATGTATGCATAAGGGTGGGATAAGGTATGTTGTGCTTGTCATACCTGAGATTTAGAGTTGGACATGCACGTGCCGCTAACAATAACGTACCATGGAGCAGACGAAATATGAGAATTTGTCATTCATTGTCGATAATCCAACATAATAATAATAGCACATGCTAGCACAGACAAAGAAATGAATGTTACTACTTTCTCACGTGCATGTGCATGTACACATCTTTTGGAGAATCAAGTGATTGGGCCACATGCGCAGTACCTTTTGTTACAGATGTTCTTTGTCTCGGATTTGTTGTGTGGTGTATGTGCGTGTAGGATGCATGCATCACACTACATGTTATAGCACTGATTCGATTACACGTTGACAAGGATGTCGTTTATCATGCAAGGAATGGCATGTAGTTTCAGCATACAATACAAAAAGGTGGTCTGATAGCAAATGTCATATGTAAAGGGAGGTACACAACAAATGGACGATCCATGATGCTATGACAATTTATCCCTCTTTGAAATAGAACCTGATACAGTTTCATCTTTGAATTTTCACATGTCTTTATTGTAATGTGTGTCGACAATCTCTTCTTGAATGACAAGTTTCCTATATGCGCGTGCTCACATGAACAAATCAGGTAATCTGGCAGCCAAGTTAAATAGGGATGCCGCCACCACCACCATCACCACCATCATCACCGGAAGCCAGCCAGCTGCCACACCCAAAAAGAGAGACGAGACACAAAATCTTACACTTTCTTTTTCCTCTCAGATATCTTCCATTCACTTGCTAATATGGTCACTTGGAACGAAATAACTGTAAGTCGTCTTAGAGCTTGACGCGTTTACCTTTGACCAACGATCGTCGTCGCTTGTGTTGTAGATTCCCGAGACCCCTTCTCCCAACTTTGTCATTGTCAAGAACATTTCATTGCAATCGTCGGAAAAGACAGGTACTACGAGAGGCCATTGTTTGTGGGTATTTGCATAAGACTCAATTTCATTCGCTATTGCTACGTAGTCAAGGAATTCTTTTTGTTCTGTGGCAAAATCAAGGACTTTGAGTTGAAGACGTAAGTATGCCTTTGTCATTTCTATTATCCTGCATGAACATGTGTGTGTGTGTGTGTGTGGGTTTGTGTGAAGCAAATGGATCTCGAAACAAGCAAGGGCAAGGCCGAGGAAAAAAACACACGTATCACGCGGATGGGGTTGTTGGGGGAAAAATCCCGATTTGGGGCGTTGATAATGCAGCAAGGGGATTAAGCATGTTTTGACAATAGAGATGATGATGGCACCCATCAAATCGCCCTGATCAACTTTGAACGAGAATCAGCTGCAAAGACTGCCGTACTTCTTAGCAATGGTAAATGGGGGGGGTGGATAACAATGGCATATGCTCGACGATGACTCATATGGATGCGTTATGATAGCATTGATCGATGATTCACACATTGCAGCTACACCCTACTTTGAAACTGCTAGCAGCAATGATGAAACGACGGGCGAGACTGAAACAGCCACGAGTCAGGAGACCAAGGCTAAATCTCGGATTGCAGCCGAGATCTTGGCCAATGGTTATTTGCTTCAGGATCACATTGTGGCCAAAGGCTTGGAATACGACAACAAGTATAGCTTGACATCTCGTTTCAATTCATATCTCTCCACCTTGCAGAACAATGGTAAGTGGGCATTGGATGTAGGAACGTCATACAACCATATTCATTCACACACACAACGCTCCTATAGTCAAGTCATTTGATGACAAGTATCGCATTTGGGATAAGGCCATGGAGTACAATGAAAAGTACAAGATCCAAGAAAAGGTTACCAATGTAGCCCAAGTCGCTCAATCCAAGGCCGAAGCTGCTTTACAAACACCCACTGGACAAAAAGTCAATGTGCTCGCTCACCAGACCTTGGCTCAAATTGCCGCTGTTCATTATGAAGCTAAGCGAATTCGGGCAAGTAGTAGTGTTGTGACAATGGAGAACAATAAGGATTGTTATCCTAACATCATTGATAGAGTGAAAAATTGGTAACCCAGATGAATCGCAATGGCACTGCTGCTCCAGCTGAACCCGCTACCACGACAACCACCGCTCCCACAAGCACCACGAGCGTTGAGCCTGCTACGGTTGAGCCTGCTGCCTAAAATACCAACTGTGTATGCTATATACCTTTCTTCATGACATCCGTATTGTGTGAATATACTCTTATTCCCTCACTCTCTCTCTCTCTCTCTCAATTCGATAATGTCGCGTACATCATCCGCTTGAAATAAATTAGCTCATGCAACATTGAGCTTGTTTGTCTTTATAAAAGATGTCCTTTATTCAGCCATTCCGAACTAAAGTTATCAAACAGGGCACCATATCAAAAACTATTCGAGGTCGTTCCTCTTCCGCGTCAACTTCTTTTCGACACTACTCGACTAAGCAGCTTGCAAAAGACTTTGCTCAAAGTGTCAACAACCGAAATGGCACCATCCAAGACGATCTGATCTTCGCCTTGTGCATGTTGAAACGACAACTCACATTCTCATCCTCGGTGTTTGTTTCGCATTGGCTAAAGCACCTCGATCAGTCCATCGATCCAACACCTCTTGTTGCCTTCTATCGCCTTGCGTCTCGATTGACAAGTATTCTATCACTATCGTGTTTACTTCAACAAGCCGACAGCGAGTGGGTCTGCTCCCAATGTTGTATGCTGTTGAAGGCACAGCAGATCGATGTTCTTGCAGGTAGGTGGTGGTTTTCATTGTACAAACCCACATGCTCAATGTACCTTTGTAGATTATCTGGAAGCGATGATGTCAATGGGTGATTCAATAGGCTTGATCTGGTTAAATCGACTATGCGCAAAAGATCGAAACGATTATTGCTCATGCAGGTACAAAGGGCTTCTAACTTCTTCTATGATGGTATATTGATCTCCTCATAGGCCTGTGCAATCGCCATCCATGTTGATCACATCTTTGCAAGTGCTACAAGACCCAAAAAAGATCCCAAGATTGCCGATGAACAAGCGACGTGATATCGTTATACAATTCATGCAACACGTGGAGGAGACACCCGATATCAGTGACTGGGGAGTAATGAAGAAGCGGTTGTGGCATGGTGCGATGCGATGGAAAGACGATTCATTATCACACCTTCTTGCGTCCTGGTATGCTGAATGCGGTTCTTTGGAATGGCCTCGATTATCCCTTCTGCTGTTGACACAAAAGGTAGTAAAATTTTCCTTCTCCTCGCATCGAATCGAGATCATGATGCATTGACAACATTTCCCAAATAGCCCACATTACCACTATTATTGATTTACATTGGAGCATGCCAGCAATTGCAACAAGCCTCTCACCTTGCTCGTGCAGCTGAACTATTGGGGAGCCTTGATACTTCTCTCCGCAACATCCTATCCCGTGGATTGCCTCGACAAGAATTCCAGATGCTGCTGATGCTGGTTCAAATTTGTCTATCCTATCTAAGTGAGCTACTGGGAATGAGTTATCAAGGATGGTTTCAGGTAACATGAGAGGAAGTCCTAGGTCTTTTTAAAGTATACTAATCTTGAAGGTTTAGCATAAATTCCTTGATCCCAAAACCACGTGCTTTGAAAACAACAAAGGAGCTTTCGATTCATTCATAACGCTATTGGAAGAGATGATACCCACTGAAATGCCAGCCATCTTACAGGTAAATGAGGGTGTCATTATGTTTATGAAAGGTCTAGAAGAATAATGCATTTGTGATACAGATCCAAGGTAAAGCAATGAACAATGCCAATCAACAAGGTCCTCCACGGCAATATGTTTCGATGGTAAAGACACGACTTATGGAACTTGGGGTATGTAGTATGTCGACAACAACGTCAATGATGGGAGCATTCATGATACTTATTAACACGCGTATCAAGGTGGATCATACGTTACGCCAATACCCATTATCATTACAACATCCGCTCCTGGATAGTCAAACACAAGAGATGGCAACAAGCAGCAGCAGCAGAAGCAGCAGCGTGGAAGACATTATTGAGCATGCGATGGATTTATTTGAACGTGATCAATGTATACCCAAAGACCTCTGGGAGAACGCTATCTTCAAGCCTCGGTGGTTCAAAATGACCTTCCTACCAGCTTTCATTGTCTATCCTCATCGTAAGCATACTCGAGATGGTTTGATAGCAGCCCTCCATGACAAGAAAAAGATACCTCCCAACACGTACAAAGAATATCTCCGTATGAAATAAATATCCCTTCTTCTTGATCATCCCAGCTTCATTTTCTCCCTTCCTAATTTGCTTACTTTGACATCTTATGACGGTATGTGCTTATGGTTAGCTTGCCACCTACGCGAATAAGAGTTGACGTTTGGGTACATTAGACGCACCAAGACCTACCACATTCCCATCCCCCTGATCAGCAACCGCCATTGGAGAATGAGATGCCCAATGAACCGCTTGAAAGTGAAGGTACCTACAAGAAGAAATAGTGTATCGCCCTGTGGAATAACACAATATCATTACCACAGTGCCATTGAAGCGTGGTCGAGGACGTCCTCGCAAGAATCCAATGCCCAAAGATGATGAAACAGCACCGGATGTTCCTGAACAGTCGAAACGACGCCGAGGACGACCACGTAAAGAATCCAAGACAGCTGAGATTCATGCAGCACAAGAGGAATCTTTGACAACCCACTCAGTTGCATCCAATCTTGAACCTAAGCGTGGTCGTGGTCGCCCAAGAAAGAAAGTGTCATCGCCAATAGCAAAGCCAAAACGTGGTCCAGGACGTCCTAGGAAGTATCCACGACCTGAAGACAATGATTCAGCAACACCACCTATCAAAAGGGGTCCTGGAAGACCAAGAAAGAATCCACTACCTGAAAATGAAGAATCAGCATCAACAACAGCACCCATTAAGCGAGGACGTGGTAGACCAAGAAAGCATCCACGACCTGACGATAATGATTCAGCAACACCACCTATCAAAAGGGGTCCTGGAAGACCAAGGAAGAACCCACTACCTGAGGATGGAGAATCAGCATCAACAACACCACCCATTAAGAGAGGACGTGGCAGACCAAGAAAGAACCCACTACCTGAGGATGGAGATTCAGCATCAACAACAACACCCATCAAAAGGGGTCGTGGCAGACCAAGAAAGCACCCAATACCAGAGGATCAAGAATCAGCATCAACAACACCTATCAAAAGGGGTCGTGGTAGACCAAGAAAGCATCCACGACCAGATGATTTGGACAATGAGCAGCCGCCTATCAAACGAGGTCGTGGTAGACCAAGAAAGCATCCACTACCTGAGAATGTGGAAACATCAGCAGCAAATGAGCATCCGCCTATCAAACGAGAACTTGGTAGACCAAGAGAGGATCCACTACCAGATGACCATGTCGACATCAAGGCTGAGTCATCCGACAAAGTAGATACACCCACCTCATTAATTGAAGAAGGTATGTATTGATTGTTTGCAAATGACAATGGATGATCTAACAACCGTACTCATCAAGAGCATCAAGAGTATTCTCCTCCTAATCAAGCTGCAGCAGGTATTGCGCTTTCTTTTTCTCGTCCGTTCATGTACGCTTTGAATGACTAACACCAGTAAAAGATCATCCAGGGGAATCATCGCAAGCAAACGAAACAACCAACAATGAAACGAGTAAGCATCTTATCGACGCATTATGTAGCAAGAATTAATTTGATTCCATATTAGGCGACACCCAGGCGAAATGCAAGGTGGAGGACAGCGGCGGCTGCATCATATCCTGATTTTACTCATTTACCTTCATGTACAATGAAAATTGCATCCTCTTGTGTACACGTATACTCTTTATTGCTATACTCAAAATAAAACCAACATTTGCAATGATATATCCATCAAGCGAAAGGCAAACCTATAACTGCTGTTTATTTTAAAAGCAATCCCAAATCATGCAGCATGGTGATTTTTGACTGCACTAGCATGACGTTTGCTATAATGAAGGATATGATGGCAAAGGATAATATGGAAAGTGAAGAGCAACGATGGGCATACCATGGCAACCTGAAACGTTAACACAAAAAGCATTATCGATACAAGCGAACGAGGATGGCTCAACATCCCACTTGGATACATACAATCATTCAAGCCCATGCTTCTAAAACACAAATTTGCATCATACTTTTATAAGCAATGCGAGTAATATAGATATATGGATGTTTATTGTTGCTATGGTGATTGCAAGCGTATATCGATTGGTCATCTCAATAAGGTCCATTGACCACAAAATGGGAAAGTCAAATGCTGTCATGATCTCCGGTTGCCATGTCAAAATGTCCGCCGCTGCAATTTGACCAAAGGTCTGGGCAACCGCTGCTGCTGGGCTGATTCTCTTGTCCTTTTCCTTCCGCACAACACAACACAACACACACACCATGGATGCAGCTACTGCTCCACCTCCACCATTGGCGGACGACAATGCCATCTTCCTTAATTCGACCGTCAATTCCGTCTATGAGCTGATCGTTGCTATTCCGGGCTCTCATCTCATCCTCACCTACGTCAAGAATGCCTACCAAGACGATCCTTTCCGTATCATTTTGGAACTCTTTTTGGTTTTCTTTGCATTGAAGTATATGCTTTCAAAAAAGTATAAGCCTCAGGATAATGCCGTCAAGTTGACTGAAAAGGTAAAGCAAAAGAAAAGCAAGTAGAATGATGATGACGATGATATTGACGTTGACCTTGTCATAGGAAATTGACGATTTAGTTGAAGAATGGAAACCAGAACCACTTGTACCCCCACTCAGCTCGCTCGATAAGCTCAACTTGGAGAAAGCACCTTTGATTATTGGTGGTCAATCTGCTAAACCCAAGGTGGCTGGTCATGCTAAACCATTGATGAATCTCGCTTCGACCAACTATTTGGAATTGCAATCATCCGAACGTATCCGTCAAAAAGCCATTGATACTTTGAAGGTCTATGGTGTTGGTTCGTGTGGTCCCCCAGGCTTTTATGGTACTATCGATGTCCATATGGATTTGGAACGTGATCTTGCCAAATTCTTGGGTACAGAACAAGCCATCATTTATGCTCAAGGTTTCTCTACTGTCTCTTCGGTCATTCCTGCATTCTCCAAGCGTGGTGATTTACTCGTTGTGTAAGTGATTGGAAAATTTGGTCATAGGCTAATACACACACACTCATACATGGATTGTTTTTTCCTTAGTGATGATGGTGTTTCATTCTCAGTGCAAAAGGGTGCCCAAATCTCTCGTTCGAATGTCCGATACTTTAAGCACAATGACATGCAAGACTTGGAACGTGTTCTCGATGATATCCGTGTCGATGATTTGGTGGTGAGTAATGCTTTTTTTGCAATGTCAATTAGGAAGGCCCTTACTCACATCATGCTTTGTATATAATAGCACAAGCGTAAATTGACTCGCCGCTTTATCGTGACCGAAGGTCTCTTTGCCAATCATGGTGACATTGCTCCTCTTCCCAAGTTGGTATGTACTCGTGACACTTTGCGTCGCATGGCATGGATATGTATATTAACCCTACTTATAGATTGAACTCAAGCGTAAATTCAAGTATCGATTGATTTTGGATGAATCGCAATCATTTGGTGTGCTTGGTAGCCGTGGTGCTGGTTTGACGGATCTTTACAATATCGATGTAAGTTTGTATTAAGGTACATGTGTATGATGAAGGTAACTCATCCCATTGTTGTTGTTGCTGCTGTTGCTAGGCCAAGGAAGTGGATATGATTGTTGGATCCATGTCGAATGCTCTTTGTGCTTCGGGTGGTTTTTGTGCTGGCAATGAACAAGTGGTGGATCATCAACGTCTTTCGGGTCTTGCCTACTGTTTCTCGGCATCCATTCCTGCAATGCTTGCCGTCTCAGCTTCTGAAGGTCTCAAATATATCCAAGAGAATCCACAAATGTTGCGTGACCTTACCGATCGTGCACGTGCCTTCCGTCAAACTTTGACGCACAAGTCACTCGAGAACTTGATTGAGATGAGCAGCCCTGATTTGCACTCGCCAGCACCCTTTTTCCATATTCGCATCAACCCCACTTTCCTCAAATCGCGTAGCAGAGATGGCCATGAATTCTCCCGTGAAGATGAGGAGCGTTTGTTACAAGATGTCGTTGATGAATGTGCTGCTCAAGGTGTTTTGCTTACTCGCGCAAAGTATGTGTATGAGCAAGAACGCAATTGCCCACGTCCCAGTATCAAGGTCTATGTCACCATTGGCCTTTCCAAAAAGGAGAATGACAAGGCAGCTGGTGTCGTCAAGTCTGGCATCGTCAAGGTCTTTGGCAAGTGGAAAAAGTAATACACCCCATCCATCTATTCTATTGTTGTTGTTGTGTTTTCTCTCTCGTTGTACCAGTTATCTCTCTTTTTTCTTTCTAATATTATTTCATCGACTTTTGTCTAATATGCCTTCAATTGGAGAAATGGACATTGCATGCAGCTTGGTTGAATGTCAAACCCTGATGTGATGGAAATTGACTTTTATGGAAGACCACATCATCTGGGCAATGTTGACCACATATAAACGTGATCGGATAAGCTTTTCCGAAGGCTTAAATGATAACCCGATCTTAGTGTGCCATGAACGGCATCACATGCATACATTACATGCATTACATAGAGTGATATGGGTATATACAATATGGATGCTGAGTGGCTGGCGGGGATGATAAGATGCATTTAGTCAAAAGAAAAGGATGCTAATTAAATGCCCATATGCCTGGTACAGCTATGATCATGGTTTACGGTGTCGCATGAAACAGCCGGTTGGTGGTGATCGACCAGTAGTGTTACGTATATCAATCGGGAAAGGGCATGTTTCATTCATTTCCAAAAACATCACACAAAGATGCAAGGCCCAAAACCAGTATGAATGAGCGTGATCAGGAACGATACATATCTAGGCAACGGATGGGAGAGATTTTCACACCGGGAGACTGGATAAAAGGAAAATTAAAAATGGCTCACTTTTGAAGCTAAAGTAGAATTCTGTAACATCCAAGCAGCAAGGGTCTTTATTCAACCTGCATAACACATACGCAAGCATACTACGTCAATGCGCTATTTTCCATGGTAACGAAACTTGAGCAACTTCTTGGCAAAGCATCGGTGTAACAGTAGGTAGCAACAAGCCCGTTTGTGTTGCATATTGACGCCACTTTTACATGACCAAACATGGCGGGGTACGTAGTAGGATGGCTTGTAAGATACAATGATGTTGTGTGTGTGTGAATACTTTTTGCCCCCCCCCCTTTACGCCCCCTTTAAATGTTCTCCAAAGAGTAATACTATAATGAAAAAGAAGGGTGTGGTATATGTGGCGATGATGATGATCATCCCTAAATAAGCCCAGTGTGACCCTATGTATATAGGCATTCCAATTGTCCTGATTTAAATAGTTCAAAACAAGGTCTGACCGCCCCGTTGGTGGGTTTATCATTCGTCATTGTACGACTTGGACCCAGTATGCTGCAAATAATAACGACCCTGTTGTTGTCCCCGCTCTCCAGGGTGAAGCAACAACCAAGAGTGCTATGTATTGCCCATTGGTTCCCTATGCGTGATGCAAGGTGCAGATGCAATGTGTGATGTGCGTATGTGTGTATTGTGGTATGGAGAGTGAGAGAGATGAATGTAATGCATGCATGATCTTGTTGTATAAAATACACATCTCCTATATATTGCTGTCATCTCCTTCTCCTCTTCCTCCTCCGCCGCCGCCACTACCGCTCAATCATCCTTTATATTCCGCAAGCGGACGAAGAGCTTCTCGTGTTTCTTTTTCTATCAGAAATCTCTGTATACCTTTACTGCGACTGGTTCAGTGTGTGATTCTCGTGTAAGTGAGAGTAGATATATATGCCGACATCTCTTGTGTGTCATCAACTTTTGACACGAATATTATAAAGTAGACAAGGCAATCACAAGTACACACACCTCTTTTCTTTGCTTCTCCTTTCCCACACACAATCACAACCTCTTCCTCCTTTCTCCCTCCTCCCCCCATTTAATGTTTAAACCCCCTCGAAAGACTCTTCAAAAGTCACTTGATACGCTTCTCGACAATGCGCCAGAATATGTAGCAGATGTTTATTTCGATTATCCAGAGGGAAAACTATGGGCTCATAGAGGTGAGTTTCAAGGAACACAGGGGACACCTTCATGGGGAGGTGACTAATGAAGAGCTTTATGCATCAGCCATTCTACTTGCACGAGTGCCAATGAGCTTCCAGCAACGCATGTCACTCAATGATAAGACGACCACGATCGACATTGCTGCCTTGATTCCTTACAGCATGTGCCAGACGTTGTTGCGATATTGGTACACTGCCAATTTTCATGCTGAACGTTCTTCTGAATCACCAATGATTGGATCGATGGTATCGAGTGGATCGACGTTTTCAGCAGCGAGTACCAAGACGAGTGTATCATCCATGATTACTGATGAGATGGATTCTATACGATCTACTGCGACAATGGCGGTACGGACCGAGATTGAACAATTGGAGAAGCAACTTGGATGTGAACTACTTTCAACAATCACTGGCGACGATACAACAAGGAGCGACTTTGATCAATTGGTTTGCGACCTCGAAAGGATGCGTGTAGATCAATTGGCAAGTGATGTCCATGTTACTCTCTTTACACCCACAACAACAACGAGTGTTCCTTCTCCACCACCACCAACACCAACATCGCCCACAAGACGCAACACGTGCTTTTCTTCAACAGGAAAAGAAATCCCGTCAATTTTATTTACTCACAGTGATCCATCACCTTCATCACCCACACCACCATCGAATGATCAACAACAACAAAGGACATCGTTCCCTGCACATCGTTTCATGTTGGCAGCTCAATCACCTTATTTTTATGCCATGTTTTGTACTCAATTTCGTGAATCATCCAGCTCAACGGTGCATTTACCAGGCGACTTGTTTTCACCGGCTATTGCAGAGGCAACATTGAGATTCTTTTATACGGATTCGCTCAAAGTGCCAGATCTTCCCAATGTACTTCCACCAGGACGACAACGATTGGCACAAAAAAAGTACGCTTTACGTATCTTGCAACAAATGTTCCCAGCAGGCGATTATTTGGGCCACGGCGACACATTGTGCGAGGCTGCCTTGTATGAAATGGATTTGTTGTGTCACGGGTTCAAGTGTGTTTGCGCTGATTGTGCTGCATTGTTACCATCGATGTTATGGTTTGCTGACAAGAATGCTGCTACCATGCCAACATTACGATCCACCTTGATTGCTCTTTATTCCGACCCAATCCATGCTTTGGCCCCATTATGGTCACAACAGCCTTTTGCCATTTTGGTGGGTGCATTGGCATTGACAGATGAATCACTCGCTGAGCAAGCCCTCTTGACATTGTTCACCAATACCACCACCCATCATGATTCGGGATTAAGCACGTTAGTGGATGAGTTGCGAAAACACACCTTGGAAAATGTCACCAAGCACAATGCAATTCATGTGCTCCATTCGTTGCATTTATGTTTATCCAAGCTACGTGGCTCCAATCCTTTTCCAACATGGTCATCGCCCGTCTTGGATATCCTCAATCCCATTGTCCATCATACGGTTGAGATGGTTGCCTCCAACTTTGACTTTTATTGTGTCGAGTACCCCATTTTACTTTCATGTGTGGATGGCATTGGTCATGGCTTTTCTGTGGACTTTTTGGAATTCCTTCTCAACCGTGTATTGACTGAGAGCATACGCGATACCAATGCTGGTATCCTTTATCAAGGCATTGTGCGTGATTTGATTGGTCGTCAAGAAATGGTCCAAAACCTTGCAGTGGATGGGGTCTTGGTAGATGCCAGGAAACGATGCGCTGAATATTTGGCTCGTCGATGGGTCCAAGTCAAAGCCCAAAAAGGATTTAGCCGTGTGGAAAAGGAAGTAATGCGACATCTGTCAGAAGGTAAGTTGTAAGCTAAGCTAAGCTAAAATGGGCGATTGCGCCAAGAAATAGGGATACAGTAGCTGACCACAAGAATAGATATTGGGGTTCCTTATCGCGCCTTGACTAAACCAATCGAGTCCGATTTTACTGCCATGTTTAGCTTCAAGTCAAAACCGGGTAAAGTCAAATCCAAACCATTGGATGACGGCACAAATCGCTCAAGCAGCAGCAACAGCAACCGTTCACGCCGCTTATCGCTGAGTGGGTTACGAAGACAACATTCCAACAGCACACTCAAATCGTCACATGATGATCTCAAGCAGCTGACTCGCACACGTTCACTTTCCAATGATATGGTTCCTTCACGTCCCGTCATTTCGGATACTCTCAGTGCTGAAAGCATCAACAAGTTGTCTGAAAAAGGTTTATCGTCACAGCCCTTGATTCGTCTCTTGTCGCTTGAAAGTGAAGCACGTCGTCAACGTCAAGAAGGAGGAGGATCATCATCATCATCATCATCACCCTCCTCCCATTCACATCATTCACGTTCTCAATCATTGCCTACTTGCTTGGCAGATGCATTGCTTCCACTCGACTTGCCTATCATCCACCATCAAAACACCAAGGCATCATCATCTGATAACAACTCAGCATCCAAAAGTGCTACTTCAAATGATACACCTGGATCACCCACCTCACCTCGTCCTTCAAGGCTCAAATTTGAATTGCCCACTACCCCTCTGCGTGCCAAAGCGCCTATGCAAAAACCATTCTTGGCTCCTTCTGCTGCACCTAATGAACACAGCCATGGCAAACATCGTCGTAATGGGAGTCGTCGTGCTCGTTCGCCGCATAAATCAAGGTGGGGCTTTGGTGGTGGAAGCAGTGATATCAGCGATGATGACGAATTGATCACCATGGTGACACCGGTAATTGGTGCCAAGGTCGAATTGTTGCGTCGTCCATTACCAACGCTGGGTATGATCAAGTTTGTTGGCAATGTCAATTTTGCCAAGGGTATCTGGGTTGGTGTAGAACTCGAGAGTCGATGTAAGTGTGTTGTTTCTTTTCTTAGTCAACTTTTATGGTATGTACTTATCTACTCTATTAGTGGGCACAAACGATGGCCAAGTTGAAGGTGTGCGTTATTTCCGTACCGATCCACAACGTGGTGTATTTGTCAAGATTGACGACTTTAAAGTGATTTCTTTACCCAATAACGATGGTGCGCCTTTGACCGTCTAATTCTGTATACCACCAGTTTTTATCCATTCCTTATGTACTATAATGCTAGGCCCCTTTCCATTTCTTGTATGCCCCCCTTCCCAGTATGTTGTATGTAATACCTCATTGTTTTGGACCATTTCGTGTATTGGTTCATGGTGTTTATACAAAAAAATCTAATCGAGTAGTATCTAAATCAATCATGACGATGAAGGAATAATGGTTGTATACATATGCATAATAAGGAAATGAGATAATGATGAAAAAGCGGCATGTGGTAGGAGGAGAAAAAAAACTCTACAACTTGCTATTATCCTTATTGAGATCCTTAGCATCCTGTTGCTGCTTCAAACGACGTTGCTGTTCCCGCTCAGATAACCGAACAATGCCTTCTTGAGCTGTAGTAGCTACCAATGTACCATCTTGTCGGAAGAGACGACCAAACACGACACCACGACCATCACTTGTACGAGGGCTATGCATTTCATACAACAACCTATCCAACAGGATCACATCAATCACTTGTTCTTCACGTTGCCATGGATACTGTAGTACTACTTACCACTCATCGGCACGAACGGGAGCGTGGAACCACATGGAATGATCGAGACTTGCCATCATACCAATGGCACGTGATGCAAGGCCATTCGCCATGGCAGCGGTACCAATGAAGGCGCTATCGGAAGCATAGGCAACGACACAATGGTGCAAGCGAGGGTCATTGTCAAGTGTGCCACGTGTCTTGAACCAACGATGTTGTGTTTGCTTGGCTGGAAGACGACCCGAGAGTGCCTCTTTTTCAGAGACTTGGTATACGTTGCGATAATCCATGGGCATCGTTTCCTCCAAACGTGTCTCCAAGTAATCACGATATTTGGGTGGCAACTCGTTGTTTTCCAATGTCTTGAGCATGCGTTCATATTCACTGTAGGTAATGAGGATGATGATTACTACAACTCACATTCTCACACCCTTTCCATCCATCATGATCCATCCTACTACTTACGAAGGCAACGTCTCGGGTGGAGGGACACTGGGCATCTCAGCTTGATGTTCAAGAGTGATGGCTGTACCAGGTTTGGCAAAGCTGAAGCTGGCAACAAAGATAGCCTTGCCACGTTGTGTAGCTGTCAAGAATCGAGTTGCAAAGGATCGACCATCTCGCAAACGCTGTACTTGATAGATCACTGGGTATTCAACATTGCCGGGAAGGATAAAGTAGTTGTGCAATGACTAATAGATATCAATAGCCATTCTCGGTAGAGAGAGAGTGTATGTATACGCTTACATGAACATGGAACTCCTCGGGAACAGTATTATAAGCAGCACGCAAAGCTTGAGCAACAATCTACGCATGGATCGGATCAGTCAAATGCAACCCTTGAATTGGCATAAACGAGGTTTACCTGTCCACCGAAAACGCCTCGAGCACCAGGTGGTAACCATAGTTCCTTGCTCATGTACAAGTTGGTGTCGATTTCTTGGACATTGACGGCTTCGGCAATGTTCTTTGCGTAGTCAACGTCATCGCTACCAGGTGCAAGCGTAGTTTCCGCTTTTGGGACCTTTTGGTCAAAAGATACAACGGGAGGGAAAGTTTTGAATGGCATAGGTAAAAAGAGATAAAGATGACTTGAGAGGAGGAGGAAAGGAGAGAGAGAAAGATATATACCAGCTCCAGATCGATCCTGCAAAAGAGCTATCTTTTTTACCCCGCTGCTGCTGTTGGTAATTTGGGATGACACAGCTCATATTCACAGCATTACCAAATACTGCAGTCGTAGGTGTCAGACACAACCCAACCGATAAGGGGCATTTATGATTGCTTAATAGCTTATCTTTCTTTGTGTCAGTATCAAGATCTATTTCTTGTGGTGGCTACATCTATTACCTTCATAATAAAAGATCATCATTTACATCATGTAACACGCTTTGATATGGATCGACTTTTATTTTGTGACGGAATCGGAGCGATTGGCAGGACTAATAGCGATGCGCTCGGGTAAACTCTCGCATGGTCAATCACTCAGCAACAATAGGCGACATGAACGGGATCCAAGTTTATCCCCCACCCCCTTTCTCTCTCTCTCTTACAAGTTACATGTCACGCGCTCAAATCCAATGCTGTGGTTGACAGCTTGTTTTGGCATCTGTCTCTTGTTATGACAAATAAAGGGCTGACGTGCATCCTATCGAGATAAACAAGGTTGATTGTTTTGCTGCTGTGATATCCACGTGCTTATCGTACGGGATGTACGATTTTGACGTTCCTTGTTCCCGCATGATCTATTTTCCTTTTCTTCTTTACAAGAGGAACATAGACACCTTTTTGAATAAAGGTGGCTGATTGATTAGTGATGCTGTTGGCATGTCTTTGAATGGCGGTGTTATTCTTTTTCGATAAGGGGGCTGGATGCTACGGAGCACCATGAATGAGGGAAATGAATTTTTCATCTGTTAGCATTGACGCGACAGCATCCATAGTTGCACTATGTATCCATCCCGCTTATCCTCAGGTACAACATTTGACTATATACGGTGTGCATCCCGCCGGGAGCTTTTTGAGAATACAAGGCATCATCCATTTACATACCCGGCCAATTGCAAGGGTTTATGTACCTTATATATATACATGTATACAACCTAGATCTCTAAAAAGTAAAATGCCCGGTGATGGTGGTAGATGGCAAATCAAAATGTTTCTATCTACAACAACATCGACATCTAGAACTATGTATGGCGATGATCTCGGGTAGTTTCCCTTTCCGGGGAAGTAGAGTAAAGTATAATAATGACCCCGCTCTATGATAGAGTAGAGATGAGGAGGAAGTGTGGTGGGTGGGTGGGGTGTCAAAAGAGAAAGCTAATCTCGGATTCGCTCATTCTTATTAATGCTGTCTCCGTGCCCAATCTTGGGAAAATAGTTGGTAAGGTCGGGAAACACTGGGAGCGAAGGGAGGCACTGACATTTGAAATCAGATGAAGGATTGCTCCGAGTGAAAAAAAACATATACAGAGCCCACCATTGTCCGCCATCCTCCCTTTCTTCCCTTCCCTTTATCCCATTACTACTACCACTCTTCCCTCTTTATTACTATGCAAGCGGCTCCTCGTTTGATCCGAGCAGGTAAATAACATGGATACGGAAGGGGAGAAAAAAAAAGAACACAATGTCTCATTCGGAAATCTTCCTTCAGGATCACGTTTCGGCGTTCGTCATGCGCGTCCCATGATGGCTACTCAGATTCGTCTCAACAGTACATCGGCAGCACCCAAAAAGTCGTTTTCGAAATGGGCAATGACGAAGGCTATTGTAAAGTATGGTTTGGTTGGTAGCGTTGCTTATGGTATTTATGGTACGTATATATGTGATACGAGATAAGGGTGGTGGGTGGATCATAAGATTGACGATGTGATTAGCCATGTATGAACAACGTCATCCTGAACCACAACAAGAATTGGATCCTTCGAAAAAGACGATTGTGGTCTTGGGCAGTGGATGGGCTTCAACCTCGTTCCTCAAGGCTATCGACACGACCCATTACAACGTCGTGGTTGTGTCTCCCCGCAACTACTTTTTGTTCACCCCGCTGTTACCCAGTTGCACTGTTGGCACCATCGATGTGCGATCCCTGGTTGAACCCGTACGTTTCATTACTCGTCACAAGGCAAGAGAAGTCAAGGTCTATGAAGCTGAATGTACCAATGTGGATCCCGAGCGAAAGATGCTTACTATCAAGGGTAAATAGAACAAGGTTCTTCCATGCATGCATGTGTGTGTCTGTAATACTGACTCGATGCTATTGTGTAACCATAGATAGCTCAGAGGTCAAGGGTGCATCGGCCGAAAGTGAGATTCCTTACGACTACCTTGTCGTTGGCATTGGTGCCCAAAATGCTACCTTTGGCATTAAGGGCGTGGAGGAATATGGTTGTTTCTTGAAGGAAGTGTGGGATGCTCAAAAGATTCGTTCCAAATTGATGGATTGTATTGAAACCGCCGCCTTCCCTGGTCAATCTCCTGAAGAAGTGGATCGTTTATTACACATGGTTGTTGTCGGTGGTGGTCCTACCGGTGTTGAATATGCTGCCGAATTGCACGACTTTTTGGTGGATGATTTGTCTTCATGGTATCCTGGTAAGTAGTAGCGTGTTGTGATGATGAAACATAGGTTGCCACGTTACTAACCCATGTAATCTACATATAGAACTTGCCGGCAAGATTAAGATTACTCTCGTCGAGGCACTTCCCAATGTATTGCCAGCTTTCTCCAAGCAATTGATTGATTACACAGAGTCCACATTCAAGGAGCAAAACATCTCATTGCACACCAAGACCATGGTCAAGGAAGTACATGAAAAGGACATTGTTGTCAAGCGCCCTGATGGTAGCCTTGATACGATCCCTTACGGCTTGTTGGTGTGGGCTACTGGCAACACAGCTCGTCCCCTTGTACGGAATTTGATGGCCAAGTATCCCGAAGTGCAAAACATTCGTCGTGGTTTGGCCGTGGATGATTGGTTACGCATGAAGGGTCCTGAAGACATTTTTGCTTTGGGTGATGCTAGTGCAACTCACTATGCCCCTACTGCTCAAGTGGCTGCTCAACAGGGCAAATACCTTGCACGTGTGTTCTCCATGCTCGCAAATCAAGAAGTGTTGGAACAAGAAATCAAGGAAGCTGCTACTCCTGAGGAACGTGCAAAGAAGGAACGTAAGCTTGCCAAGGCCAAGGATATCAAGCCTTTCGAATACACTCATCAAGGATCTTTATGGTAAGCTGAAGAGAAGGATGTGATGTGCATTAGCTAAATACATATGGTTTGGTGGGTGTAGTTACATTGGCTCTGATAAGGCCATTGCTGATTTGCCTTTTGGCCCTGGTAATGTCGCTTCTGGCGGTGTTGGTAAGTTTTGTGGGATTTGATTTTTGGGGTGGATGTGATCCTAAACATGGCCGTTTCCCATTTATTGTAGCCACCTATGCTTTCTGGCGCTCTGCATACATCTCCAACCTTTTCTCCTCCCGTAATCGTACACTTGTCATTACCGATTGGTTGAAAAAGACCATCCTTGGTCGTGACATTTCTAGAGAGTAGACTTCATGTTGTTTAATATGTTCCTGGTTTTCCATTCATATCATTTGCTTTTTCATCATCATTTTCATATCCTACACTAGACACAATATATATACGCAATGCGCTTTCAAACATACTATTGGCTGATACGCAATCATTGTTTGACGTGGTTTTATGCTTCATAAATGATCGCGTGCCGTAATGTCAACCCCATGGGGGATGATTTATGGTGACAGGGAAAATTTATGCGTGTGCACTACCAATGACTTCCAACTTTTCTAAAACGATTACTCACAACGCACGACGTCGTTTAGCACGCCCACCATACTGATACAAACAAGGACATTGCCCCCCCTTTCCCAACGCATCCCATTCTTCCATCCTATCACCCTCTGGTCGCTTACAGCGTCAAAGCTCAAGCTATCGTTGTTTCATTGTGATCCTGCTTTCATTGTTATCGTTGTTATTGTGGTATTTGGCTCTTTTATTTGTTAAGGTAAAATTGAATGGTTGTAGCTACTACGACTCTCATGGGGTGGTAGTATAGCGGCTTCCTTGGGAGATGTGACAAAACAAAGCATGGATCGAGAAGAACGCCATCACAACAATGTACGATGCAACATAATATCATCGATCCTACAGAAGGGCTTGCTTACACTTTAACAGCCAGTACATCAAAGGCGAGTAAAAGACACACAATCCGAGGAGGAAGGAGACACATAGGACGAGGATGAAATCTCAAGATCCAGCGATCATTGTACATGCTATCCTTTCGTACACTAAATGAACGAATGTGGTTGTCACATGTTCCCAAATCTCCAACATAACAACGTGTTACCCTTCAACCAGTTGACAGACGATCAGCACGAAAATAAAATTGTCGAATAAAGCAAAATAGACACATTGTTGATACAACAAGGGATAATAAGAGTAGAAGGAAGAGAGCAGAACAGGGATAAAGTGGTGTGATGAGTGATCTGCTAGAAAAATCGATAGAGAAAGGAATCAAACAGGGAGAAGGGTGGGATCTTTTTTTAAACTGTGCACAAGGTGTTTTTGACTATATACATTTCGAATGGGATTGTGGTGTGGTTGATGTAGTAGTAGTGGTGGTGGTTGAATGACAAATGTTGAGTGAGCGGGATGATCATGGCGACGACAAAGGTGTGGATGATGTGTGAGTGTGTGTGTTGCAATGGTTACTGATGTTGTGGATAATAAAAAGGCAATCGACCACCCGCTTGTTTTTCTCGAATCATCTGAAGAATGTGGCGCATACCCTTGCGAGCTTTCGATGCATTGGCAGCAAAACTGCTCTGTCCAAATAATTCGATTTTGCTTGCGAGTCCCCATCCAAAACGAGATACAATGCGTGCTTCTGATTTACAAGAGGTTGACCATTCACCATTGGGTTTGAAGATTTGTGTCTCGACAACTTGCATAATACGAACATGGTTCAAGTTCTTGGTGCGTGTCACCATCGTCATATTCTTGGGATCCACTTCTGATTCCTCAATCACAAACGCCTCCGAGTTTTTCAGAAACTAACATTGATGAATGACCCTTTGTGTGAGAAAAGACGTTGGTTGTCAAGGAAGGAAAGAAAAAACAACTTACATGTTTGGGAAACCATTTGGGCAGCTTGCCTTTCTTCAAAACAAGCCGAGTTGTTCGTAATACACCCTTCTCGTCCACATAACGATCCAATACATCCACCGCTAGCACTATATAAAAGAGATAAGTATCAAGACGCACGTTTGAAGGACACAATGTGGATACCTACCATGAGAAGCAAATGGATTGGGATATCGTAGCCAGAATGCATAGGTCACATTTTGCCATGGGTGGCTGTACAAGAACAACAACACGCGTAAGAGAGCTGGGTAAAAGCATGAACGGCAAGACAGTGAGCACTTACTCATAATTGAAAGTATGCTGGTAGAATTTGACCATGGTCCGATTGCAAAAAACCAAACAAGTTTGTGTGTAGTGCGGGGAAGAAAGGCGACACCCAAATTGTTTATCCTTGACGGCCTATAACAGCGGCGGGCTTGAAACCAAAAACTATCACACCATTGGATCATGGCAACACATGTGTCATTCTATTTCCCTTTCTCTTTCAACGCCATCCACCCCATTGGAGATAGATGATCCCACCATAGATGATTCAATCAGACCATTCTTTTCAATAAACAAGCATTCACTCCCCTCATTTTTATACAACGAAAACAAAACGAGCCCACCCAAGAGATATTTGACCGAGGAAAAGAAGTTTATCCGTAACCGTGATTTAGTTGGTGAACTTGGTGGATTGGTTATCCACAATGCTTGCAGCTATTACATGCTTGGATATCATCTCGGTTACATAATTCGGCCGCTATCCCGCGCATGTAGGGTGCAACCTATCTTTTGTCACGTGCTATCAGAGCCATGGGTGCCACAATCCTATGCTTGTGTTACGCTTGCATCAGAACAAGGTTTGCAATGCTTTTTATTGCTACCACTATGTACTCTTTTTCTGATACAATGAATATGAACAATGAGACATGATAAGCTAGGGTATACGACAAGAAGGTAAGGTCATTTAATCATCATCATCATCGTCATCGTCGTCATCATGATGGTGATGGTGCTTCTTTTTCTTCTTGTCGTGGCTATCATCGTCATCATCATCGTCGTCATGGTGATGGTGCTTCTTTTTCTTGTCATGGTGATCGTCATCATCATCATCGTCGTCGTCGTCATGGTGATGATGTTTCTTTTTCTTCTTGTCGTGGTGTTTGTGGTGGTGATGCTTCTTTTTCTTGTCATCGTCGTCGTCGTCATCATCGTCATCGTTGTCGTCGTCGTCTGAAGATGAAGAGCTTACTCCTTTGGCCTTTCCCTTTAAGACAGCCCACTTTTGGACCTTGCCGGTAATGTAATCCTTGACTTCGCAATCCTTCTTTTCGACATGCACTTTTTCTGGTAATGCCTTGTCGAGTTGTTTGTATGCTGAATATTGAAGCACAAAGAAATCGAGCTGGCAGTCTTCAAAGCTCCAGCCTTCATCGTCAACACGTACACAGCCATTGTGGACTTTGCCATCAGGAAGTTTGGTACCATCAAGTTGCTTGATATAGAGCGTGGTACCTGCATCGAGATCATTGGCAGCGACACTGACCCAAGGATCAAGCTTGATATCATCATCAGAGCCAATACCATAAGGATCCTTTTTACGGTCGACCTTCATAAACTCGTCTTTGCCATCGTCCAAATTCACCATGTCACCATCCTCGAGCAAGCCGGTGCCTTCCATTTGGAACTTTTTAAACGTAGCCTTGGATACCTTGGCAATCACCTTGCCGCTCTTGGTCTTGAGTTTTTTGGTTTTGGGACCTGATAGCTTGACCGAATCACCATCATTGGTCATATCGGTGTCTCCTTCTTTAGGGATCCAATACCTGTGAATGATGTTAGTGAGTGATCCGATTTGTGATGCATAATCGGCTACTTACTGTGTGAGCTTGGCATGCTTGTAACAGCTCTTGAGACCTCGCTTTTGGAGTGGCACAGCCAACACCATAGTAGATGCCATGATCAACAGGCCAAGAATATACACTTTGAGCATCATAATGAAACAGAAATGAATGTAATGGGTGGGGGTTGATGATACAATGAAGAGAGTCCTGCTCACAAGTACGTGTGTATGAATGTGTGTGTATGTATGTGTGCCTGACACAAGGATTGAGAAAGAATGGAAAGGGTTGTGTGTGTGTTGTAGAAAGATGTGGGATGACAGCTGTTGCCATCCCGAGGATAGGCCTTATATACACATTCAAGCATTGATCATCGCTACCCAATTGAAATGCATCTCAGCTCATTGTTCATTTGCATGCATTGATGCAAGTCAAAGAGAAAGAGAGAGAGAAAGAATGTATAGATCATATTGCTTCTCTCCTTACTGCTGTCCCCTATTTTGTGATTTATTATTACAAGCAGGCTTGTAAGGTACATGAATTATTGCGAGGACTCTCACTTTGACAGGAGAGGGGATCCCTGTCTTTTGACCTTTGGAATATAGAGTTTGTGTGTGTGTGGGTGGATACATTTTCTTTGTTGCGCGAGCTGTGCATGATGACATTGGGTGTTGCAGATTATTGGCGGCGCTTATAATGAAAATCTTCTTGTCTCTTATCCAGTGAAACCCCCTTGATGCAAGCCACACCTTGTGTTCAGGAACCAAAAGATTGATTGTCGGTTTTCGGATACAAACCGATAAGGGGCTTGCTGATAAAAGGAATAAGGAGGTGTGCTTGTGTGCGTATGTAAAGGGATAATTAGTAACGACAAGAGGAGTAAAAAAGTCGATTGTATACTACTACAAGTCGTCTTTGTTGTTGCACCATTCATGCATTCGCGTCGCATGTACACCATTGCACGTCATCTTTGGTGTATCATACGCCTTGTTGCCCCCACACATATAGCAAGAGCTTCTCTTTGATCGATGAGAAAAATCAATTCCCGTGATCAAGCAGGCGTCATTGAGTATCACTTGTTCATCATCGGGACAAGCAAACCCACCCACTCACCAGCTCCTTTTTGAGATTAACATCACTTGGTTGTGTATTCCCATCTTCTCCTACTTTGCCACCCTATCCTTTTTAGTTATTACGCAATCGCCTTTCATATGACAAAAGTGTACCCGTGCTACTGCTGCTGCAATCACATCATATGCCATACCGCCCAAAAAAACCAACGTTGATGCTGCTATGGCTGTGATCAGCATTATGCGTATCCACCATGCAGCAGACGTTTGCGTGTGTGTGTGTGAGAAAGTTTATCTCGACCATGAACCCATGACACGGTAGGTCCATGCACCTCGGTATAGCATGTGAACCCTTGTGCTCGCACACAAGCAAACAAAATTTTGCTTTTCTATATCGTGGTAGTTGTTTGTGGGGATCTGGTTGAAATGGCAACACATTCAAGAACTCTCTCAATAGAAAACATCTCGATTACACACAATAAACAACAAAAACGACATGGTTGAACGCTGCATGTGTGTGTATGTGGGTTGCGCGCGCGCGTAGTTCGCTGTGGGGTTGCATCAAGTGATCATGCAAGGTGATGCGGCAGCAAGAGGAAGTTCCCACTTTTTTTTATAGTGTGCAAATTTTTAAAATGGTGGTGATGGGGGGGATATGAACTTATTCTATACAATGGTATACAACACAAAAAGGGCAGGATAGCAATGGCAGGAACACATATTTACAAATATCGATGCAATGGGGTTGTTGGGGGTGTGTGAAGAAGAAGGGTATTGTCGCAAGTTGGTAATACAGCATTGTGTTTCATAAAACAGAAGGTGTGGCCTGTGCTGCTGCTGATGTCGGTGGTAAAGGGGGCGATGGCGGTAATGGAACAAAGGGTGCCAATGATTCAGGGCTATGTCCCGTATTGAGTACTTGTATCAATGTCTTTTTCAATGATGTGGGTACTACAGGTTTGCTGATGAATCCATTCTATAAAGATGATCAATGATGAGTATCACTGAAAAAGAACGTCGTATGTATGTAGCGTGAAACTTCTTACCATCCCGCATTGCACAAACAAACGTTTCCAGTCTGCAGTATCGTTGGTGGTTACAGCCACAATAGGGATGACTCGGTTCTCAGCGAGGATGTCGCTTGATGTTCGGATTTGACGGGCTGTATCAAGCCCGCTGAGCACTGGCATATCAATATCCAAGAGCACGAGGTCATAAGCATGATGGCAAAGTAGCTCCAGGGCTTGGATACCACTCTTGGCAAGTTCAATGTGCTGAATGATGCTGGCCATGTGCATGCGCAGTACCCGTGATAGTACTTGCAAATTGACGAAATTATCATCCACAAGAAGAATTCGAATTCCCCGTTGTTGTTGTTGATTGTCATTGTCATTGATGTGTTCTTGCTGTTCGATTGAAGTCGCTGTCATTTGGATATAGTCGTAGGTAGGTTTTATCGATTGAGAATCGGATGTTGTATTATTAGTGCTGACACCAGTAGAGCGTCGTGAAGGTCGTCGATGTTGATGGTGAGATGGATAAAAGATGGATGAGCCTGTCGAGGCCCTCCTTTCGGTGTAGCTCACGTAGCAATCCAATTTTAATGATGGGGTTATGAGAAACAAGTAAAGGTACCGTAAAGTAAAACGGCTTTTAGGATATACAATTGAAAAAAAGAGAAAGAGATGTGTGCAAAAAAGAGGCACGGGAACAATGTCTTATATACTTGGCAAAGCTCTTGGCCTGAAGCAATTGCGTCCCCCATTCCGGCTCCACCCCCCAAAAAGAGTAACTGTTTCTAGACCTCACACACGCCTTGAAAACCAAAATGGAAAGACTCTTGCTTATGGCTGCATCGGTTGACATAGGCCGTGCACCGGTGGCGGCGGCAGTGGTTACAGTTGTGATAACAACTCCTCCTCCTCACGTTGTATATATGCCCCGAATGATTTGTTAACAGGTTAGCTACATGTATGTGATTGAATCTTCCATGCATCATGGTAACATTGATGTCGTTTGTAAATACAAGATACTAGCAGCAATCCAAAGGTCGAGAATTGACAAGGAGTAGTAAAATTATTATTATTGCTGCTGCATTGGCTCATGCAATAATCATGCCGTCCCACATTGCCAGCCCAAACGATATGCCTGTAAGGGTTACACTTTGCATAACACAACAATGAACAGCTTTTTTGTTCCCCCAAACTTGGCCCCGTGAACATGGTACGGGACACAAAATATCATCATTCCCAGCTCTAATGAACATCATCCAACAACATGTGGTTAAGACTTGGGTCTTTAATCCTTGGGAAACATCATCCTCGTGATGATTGGCGTCGTGGTCGTGGTCGTCGTCCATTTATCCATCAGGGGGGCGGTAGTATCAAACCGTGTTCTCCTCCAACGCATATTTGTTGATCATGGTTGTGCCTAAATTGCCGCAGGCGTTGGTATCCACGTTCCATGTCCATGCCCCCATGCATTGTAGATCGGTGGAAATGATATGTATGTGACATGATGATCGTATGTAAAAAGTGTACATTATGTATATTCATGAATGTGTATGCTGCTGTACAATAGTAGTATCTACATGGTCGACTAATACTTGTAATGTTGATGATGGGAATGACTTTTTCCACAAAGGCACCATGTCGAGGAAAAGAAAGTAACCGGATTTGCAAGGCCTAAGATGGTTCCTGTGAGTTGGCATGGGCCAAGACATACATACACATGCACACTTTTTGTTTACCTTGGAGTCTCCGATCTGCTGATTGATAAGGCAGAGTCCAACTACAAATAGGTTTTGCTCACCAATGAGACCATGTTGCACCACACACACATCTTCCTCCCATGGGTAATAGTGCTACTTGCCATGTTTACATATTCTTGATTCGACCACGCCGGCAAGCGTACCAGTATAGACATGGTCATGCAAAGCGCCACAATAACATTACCACAAAAAATCTCTTCCAGTGAACCATAAAACGCGTCGCTCATTCGTGTAGCACTGTGGGCGTCTTTATTAAAGGGAGAAAAAAAGGGGGGCATGAGTTCGAAGAATGAAGAACAACACCCATCCATTGTCTCACCTTGTAGGGTATGCTGTAACCACGATCGAAACCTTTCCAGGGTATCCGTGAGCCGATCGTCGTCTGATGGATAAAGAAGCCAACAAAGAATTCCAATCCTTTTCTCCACCTGATTTTGAATCAATCATTATTGTGTCTGCCCGTACGACTTGCCCTTGATACACCCGTGCCCGATATTTGGTACTCACGTCCTTATTCCAAAAATGTGTGCTTCCCCGGTCATAACACTGGTTCACCAACGCCTGAGTCCATTGAAACACCCATTCGGGATGAACAAGGATCCATAACCATGCTTGTCCTCGTAAAACACGTATCTCATGTATTGGCCCACCGTAAATGTAATTCGATAAAGTTGTCTTGATATCACCATCACTCTTGTCGATTTCTTCCAGACCAGCTGGTACAAACTTCAAACATGTCAAGTTCATCTTGATAAACAATTCTCAATTCCTCTCTCCCCTCCCTTACCTGATAAGCAGTTGCTGTAACAAGATGTCGCCATGCTCTGTATATCCTCCAATCGCCATATTCCAATAGCAATTCAGCCATGATTTTAAATACGACCTGAGAGACTGGAGGTTCATGCGCCAACGCCGCCACCACCTCCGAGTCAATCATGTAAAGGTCGATATCGGCATTGGCCACATAGGTCGTTTGGCTTGCATAGTTGTGTAACAATTGCATTAATTCAGCACGGATAATCTCTGGATGATGCTTCCAAAGCCTATCAATCATAAAGTAAGCAACCATCCTTCCGCCATTCTCATTTCCCACCACTTGCCTAAACTTGAGATCCGGAGACCAATTACAATACAGGTTCCATAACGTGTCATCATGCTCGCATAACCGATTCAGGAATGATGGAGGAAGCAACATGGTATCATCATCGTCAGCATTTTGGAATAGGCGGCCATCATCATCTTGATCATCATCATTGTCGGAGCAAGGTGTTAATGCTTCCCAATGTCGACGTCTTGAATTCCTCTCATGTAACCGGATAGCTGATTCAGTGAGCTTTTGGATCAGGGGAATAATCGGCTTCTCGTGTATCAAAAATAGGGCCATGTCAAACAGCTCATGGATCCTTGCCATCTAATCATCAAGGTATCAGATGATGATAAGTCCATCCCATTTCCATTCCACAGCTTTTTCTTGCCTGCAAGTTGCCTGATGATAAACCATCGTCCAGTTTTTGTGATATCTTGGCCACCTTTCGTTCAATCATTTCCTTGCTATCTCCTCGAGTGGATGAATTGTTGATAAGACGTCGTAACCGAGCAATGCACCAGCTGATGGATCTTTTTCATAATGGTTGGCACTTTTGACATTGACACGCACACACCCATAAATACTCACGGCCCATGTTGTTGAAGTGTATTTCCCTCCTCAGCATACTGAAACTTGCTGTATTCCAATAAACAAGATACTAGCAGGCGTGCAATGTCAGGGCGTGCTGCAAGATAAGGATGATCCTAGTCATACTGCGTTAGCTACAAAGCAAGTTGTATCCCATATTTGATAGTTACCGATGCCAAAGTAAGTGCCTGCGATGCTTGTGGATACAAGGCTACAATCTCTTCATGAGTCTGGCATTGGCGGCATAGCTGTGGTATACATGTGTGAGAGTGAGTGAATCGATGCGATCGATGGCTGGATCAAGTGCGTAGTCGTTGTTGTTGGTGTTGTTGTACCTCCAAGAGACGCGAAAGAAAGTCAATAATAAAAGCTGCATTGTCCAACAAGAGTTTGAGCTTGATGCGATCGGGTTGACCTTGACCGAGAGCTTGTCTGAAGTGATCCCACTCCATTCATTAAAAGCATAGACGAAAGAAGAAGCGGGGTTGGGTGGTCGGTTGTCAAGCAAAAGGTTGTGGGAGGATAAATCGTTACAGGGGCACGTGATAAGTTTCAACAATTGATGATGATGATGAGCTAGGCATGTACGACGACAAGTATTCTTTATATGAAAAATAAAAGCAACATGTGGTATTTAGAGAGAGGTACTGCTTAAATATACATGCAACAGGTGTCTAATGACTATAACTTGAAACTGGAATGACATTGATGGTCAATCATGCATCATGCATAGAAACACCACGTCCACAGCAACATTTACCTGACGACGCTTTTAGATGATGTGTTCTTCATGCTAATGAGAGGAATGTATGTATATGCAAATACTGAAAGAGAGAGAGAGAGATTGTGTGGTGGTCGAATCGATATAATCACCGTGAATGATGATAGGGATGTTGTTGGTACTGGTGGTGAAGCGCGTAGTGAAGCTGATCAGCTGAGTAGGGCGTGTTGTATAGTCTAGGTGAAGGATGTGTAGGTTGTCCATGCTCCTCCTCTGATGGCAATGATGACGATGATGTTGATGGTATTGATTGCCCAGGATAGAAATGGAAACCTGGTTGTAAAGGGGGTGTTGAAGAATAAGGGTTGATCCATGTTGGTTGCTGTTGGTGACGATTCGCTGGTGATAATGGTAACCGGGCTGTTGCGCATTGTTTTGGATAATCATAGCAACACGGCTGAATACTTGGAGATGATAGGAAATGATTCTGATCAAGAGGCTGTTCTTGCTGTTGTAGTGATGATATTGGTGGTAGTGGTTGATTTAACAAGGGTATTGAGGAGGTTGATGGTTGTGGATGTTGTTGTTCACTCTTTAATGGCATCGGTGCCGATGAGGATTTGACAGCCTGCCGTTTTCGAACATGGAGTTGATCTGCTGCTTGATCATCGGAGGATGATATAGGTGAAGGCGGCTTGTTCGCATGTCGTTTTCGAAGTTGATAATGCTCTGAATGATGTGGTTGATCTTGAGACGAGGTGGATGACGATGATACGGTGGAGTTGGCAGGAGATGGAAGATGGAGAGGATCCTCTTCAGCAGCTTTGCGTCCTTTCTTCCTAAGCTTTCGCACAGGCCATTCATGTTGAAAGATGATGTAATGTCGTTCACAGCGCGAGCATCGTGTAGGAGGCCATTGACCGTTATACTGTGTTGCTGGGTGGATCAACCAATCATTCAATTCTCCCATGCTCTCATCACAAACATGACAATTCGCTGGTACTTTGTGTGCCCATTGATTCTCGTTTTGCTCTCCTCTCTTTTTTCTACCCCGTTGTGTTGACTTCCTCTTAGGTTTGCTACGATTGCTGTCAGCCGATTCGGCGTAAGGTTGTTTGCTGCTGACGTCGCATAAGAATGAGAATGGATCAAGCATAATGCGCTCATGCGGAGTTTGCCGGCACCAGCTCTCAGGTAATGATGAATCACGTTCCTCAATTCTACTTGCACCTTGATCCTCCTCTTCGGATGCCTTGACTTGGCGTGGCGCTTTGTTTGTCGTATCTTGTTTCAATGACTTGGGTGGTCTCCCTCGTCTTTTTCTAGGGGTGTCGTTTTGACGAAAGAATTCTATACGTTCGCAAATTAGCATCCTATTCAACTATTCTGGAATACAGTAAAATGCTTACTTTCATATGATTTGACACCTCGTCGTCGTCGACTGCTACGTCGTACATCACACTCTTCTCCACCACCTTCCATATCCTCTGTTGATTGATTGCTGGTTTGCTCGGCAAATGCACCTTCTTGTCGGCTATTCAAAAACGTGTCAGCAAGATCACAACATCTACCTGCCTCTTTTTCTTTACCTTTCACACGTATGGCATAAGCATTCACAATTTTCCGATCCAAAATACTGGGAGCCGTAAAATGTGGTGATCTCCTCCCCGCATTCAATAACTTTGGTCACCTTGAAAGTGATCGCCGTCTCATTCACAATCATAAACTGTAATATACGTCTCTTTGTGAGTACAAATCCCGCGCTGTATGAGCTCTCCTCTTTTACCTTGGTATTTGAATTGCAATCATGCTGAGGGATAATAGAACATTAGTCGCTCGCATATCAATGATGACCACATGTATAGATATTTTGCTTACATTCATGAAACGTGCGGGACCCAGAAAAAGGCAATGGCTGCTTTTACGTGTTGACCACATGACACTGAAATCGCGTTCTGTTTGTCGCAACATGACATCCTGCTCTGGATTCAAATAGCCAATGCCGCCTGTACACATCCTGATCTCGTCTCCAGGCACCCATTTCTTGGTTGCCACAATACGCGCTTGCACGCTATCAGAGCTATATCTTCGCGTATCACAAATCTCGTAGCCAGCATTGGGCAGATACCTAAGAGAGAGAGAGCGCGCGAATCATGAGTCTCCCCTTCTCTCCATCATCCCTTTGGCATCCACTTACATGCTCAGGTACCGTTTCATGTGCTGTATAAAGTTATTCCATTCCTTCTCCTTTCCACCTTCAAGGAACTCTTGTATAAACCGCATCCTAATTATCAATAAAGCTCACACACATTAGACCACAATGTACATACGTCTTTATGACTCTTTGCTTACTTTAATAGCTCTTGAACAGCATTATTCATGTTCTCTTCTTCGACGATATGCTTCCGAATGATCTTGAGAACCGCATGAGCTGGTGTACTAGGACGAGCGCTCTCCTCATTCATTTTGATCGTCTTGAACCACAAGAACAGGCCATCGAGTAAAGACGCCGAGAGGAAATCGTCAAAGCGTGCGAGCACGGTAAATTCCATCTTGGCCTGAATCGCTCTTGATTGACGTCTGAAGACAAGTGGAGAGTTGTATAAATAAATGTGCTCTGGGAAAAAAGGGGAGGAGGAGGAGGGGGAGAAAGGTACACACACACTGAACACAAGGCAAAATCGTGATATTATGCGGAGTTGTTATGAGCGCGTCAATGAAGATCACGGTGGTTTATGCACGCGTTCATCCTTATGGGATCGATAGTCGTTGACGTGTTTTCTTCGATTACGTACAAGGACCCTCATTAATACCAAACATAATCAAATGTAGACAAGCCATATAGCAACAATTCAATGTCAACAAATTGCTTCAGGAACGGGTCATACATGTCGTTTATTAGTTGTTATCATGAGCTCATAAAATGATTTGGAACCTGAAATGTGGATTGGACTGGATTGGAAGAACGGGCTCTCACAATTGATGAATCGAACAAGATGTTGTAATAATTGATCTTATAGACAAGCAAAAAGAATTACATTTTCATGGGATAAGGGGAAACAAATCATACGATTCTACAAGTGCCATCAGGATATACATGTGTTCATTGTCAACAAGAAAAAAATGGGGTGGGGTTGGGATGGATATGTGTGAAAGTACAATCTCTAATCCTCGCCTGCAGGAACCTCTTCTTCAAGATAGCGGATCAACTTGACACGTATTTCAGTCGCATCATCACCTCGCAGGACATCACTGACAAAGTTGGTTTCCACTTGCATTTGCACCATCTCCAATGCGCCACGTAAGACACCACAGTAGATATTGGAATACCATAAACCACCTTCTAATGCATCCTCGGGTAATTCAACAAACTCGGTCAATGGGTTTTCATCAAACACCAGCGAGAATTCCTTGTTATCCGATGACCAGTTGCCCACCGTAGGAGTAATATTGAGGAACATTTTGAATCCAACCTTGCTGATAGCTTCGGCCGTATCACGGAAATCCACACATCGTCCAATACCTGACCGTGCCAAAAAGTCCTCAATCATTCGTTGTCCAATATTGTAACCCCTGTTTCGATGTCTTTGTATAAGTCTCAAAAGCCCATACAGTCACTCTTTTCCATTACGTACATGAGCTCCAACTGCTTGTTGACTTCGCTGTAGTCTTCATAGTCCTTGACAAGTTGCACCACAAGTGATCCATACGTTAACGTAAAGAGTTCGGCATTCTGTAAAAGGTGACATGTTGAATAGACGCTTCGAATGGTACTGTTACTTGATACTTACAATCTTCTCTACTTTGTTCTTCCAAACATCGTCGCCTAGTGCCTTGAATTGCTTTGCAGATGTCGACATTGTAAGGAGCGGGTGTTGTAAGGTGAAGGAACTAAAAGCAGAGGCAGGTTGTCTTCTCGCGAGCTGAGATCACTCTCATTTGTGAAACGTCAACGCAACAGCAACAGTTCAGCCAAGCCAAGATAATAGCGAGTTTCCCCCCATCCATTTGACATGTTTGTTGCATATCAAAAGTAGTTTGTTGAAATAAAAGACAATAAAACTGGTCATCATCGTAATCGCCTCGGTACACAACTTACTTTGTTGTTGGCTCAGTTCTCAACATATAAATGACAACAGCAGTAACGGCTTTCAATATCGTGTATATCAGCAGGCCCTGATACTTATTACTATTCCTTCTCTTTTATCATCTTCCTAATGGCACGCTTTGCGTTGGCTCGTGCCACTCTATTTTCTTTTATCTGTAGCTGTTGGAATCTTGTTCTAGCGGCACCTTCCTCTTCACCATCATTCACACCAAAGTCGTTCTTATCCATTTCACATCCCACCCTTCCCGAGTACTTTATTCGTCTTACTCAACCCGATGCAGAGATTTGTGATCCAAGCGTAACACAAGTAAGTCTTCCTACCCAACCCCACCTTATCTACATGTATCAATGCCGTATTATTACTAGTATAGTGGTTATTTGGACGAGACAGCCAAAGACAAGCACTTTTTCTTTTGGTTCTTTGAATCACGTAACAATCCAGAAACCGATCCATTGGTGCTTTGGCTTAATGGAGGTCCAGGTTGCTCATCCATGACAGGTTTATTTATGGAGCTTGGGTTTGTATTAGTATTATTTCCCATCATCATCATCAGCCAACTCACAAAGATTGCATACAGCCCTTGTCTATTGAATGAGGATGGTAGTGGCACTGACTTTAACCCGTATTCTTGGAACAACAATGCCAGCGTCATCTTTTTGGATCAGGTAAGCATTCAAAAGCATATATAATTCGTTTATTCATCACGACGTAGCCTGTCAATGTGGGTTACTCTTATGGACCCGATCAAGTGCATGATACGGATTCGGCTGCAGAGGATGTTTATGCATTCCTTCAACTTTTCTTTTCTGAATTCCCAGGTATGAAAAATAATGTCATACCATGCACCAAACTCATGTTTCCCCCTTTAAACAGAATACAGCAAGCTTGACTTTCACATTGCTGGTGAATCATGCAAGTAGACAGGAAAAAAACACGCAGCAGGTGGATTCATAAATAACCTTCATGCATGTAGATGCCGGACATTATATCCCAGCCATTGGAAAACGTCTTGTTCAAGAAGATGCAAGCAACATCCAACTCAAGTCATTGCTCGTTGGAAATGGATTGGTAGATCCTTTGATTCAATATGGATATTATGCACCCATGGTATGCGACAAGAATGGTGCTCTTGGTTTGCTTAACGACCGAGCATGTGAAATGATGAAAGACGCCTATCCCATGTGCAAGAATCTCATTTCAATGTGCTATGACAACCCAGCAAATACGGAGGCGTGTGTTGCAGCATCCGATTTCTGTAATAATGCGTTACTTGAACCCTACTACTCTCAAAGTGGCCGCAGCCCTTACGACATACGCAAAGATTGTAGTCAAGTCGACGACTCGCTATGTGACGACCATCTTTCCCTCTTGCAAGATTATCTAAATCGAGATGATATCAAGGACGCTATCATTGGTGCAGCCGACGTATCCCAACGGACAGCGACTCAAAGTAACAGCACCATGTATGCCAATTGCAATATCCATATCAACTACATGTTCCAAAGAGCAGGCGATTGGATGCGTCCCTATGTGCGTGACTTGACAGCTCTCTTGGATGATCATCAATTGCGTGTGCTTGTGTATGCTGGTGACCAAGATTTTATATGCAATTGGCTAGGAAATAAGGCCTGGACAATGGAGTTGGAATGGCATGACCAACAAGCTTGGCGTTCAGCACCCGATCTTGAATGGGGCAATAATGCGGGTCAACTACGCAAAACTCCCAGTGGTCAATTTGCCTTTTTACGAGTCTATGGAGCAGGTCATATGACCCCAGCCGATCAACCAGAAAATTCGCTCGAGTTTTTCAATGCATGGATCCAAGAGCGCTTGAATTAATCATTTACCCACATCCACCTTTTGATTGACATGATGAAATACATACGACCAAACCTTTCTTTTACCATGTGTTGACGTTTATACATATAGTTTAATGTATCATTTGTTGTATGTATTCAAATTCTAAGATGGGTATTCTATGATTTGTCGGCATAATGAAAATCCATCACAAAGGGAGTCATGTATCGGAAAGCAGGTGTTGTATCAACACGTCCACCATTGTTGCCAACGCATCCATCCACGTCTTGTTCTTCGGGTTGACAATAGGTATCGCCATGAATAGCATCCACATGTCCTTGAACCGTAAATTCACTCGAGTAGCCTTGATGAGGAACAATTTTCCTACATAGTAGTAATACCTTGGTCAATAAAGTGCTAATGCCAACATGCATCTATTCCATCCTACCTCGAAAAGAATTCCTTATGGTGTCCAAAATAACCAAGACGATAGATGCCAGCTATACAAACATACGCATTAGCATACATTCATTATACTAGTAGAGAAAGACCAAGGACCTACCTGGTACGTTTTTACCAATATCCCATTCAATAGTGGCCTCTGATTGTGTCACAAAACGGCTCGTATACCTCCATCGGAACCTGTCATCATGCCATCAGCAAGCTGTTTTCCCCTTATCTCTGCTCTTGTTGAATCTTACCGGGTGTCGTAATCATGATCCGTTCGTACCACCTCCCATTGACCATCATCCATCTGCCTTTCTACTGTCAAGTATGTCTTTTCAGCCATCACGTCGTGTCTTGGATTCCCGGCAACAAATGTGGCAGCAACGGTGGTATCGGCTGTTCCATCAAGCGTCATCAACGGAGGATCGTGTTGCTGGATGGTCTTTACATCCTTGATAACATCACCAAATTGACGACCCATAGGAGCAATATCTGCACTGGCACTTAACAAGAGGCTGAATGCTTTGGAGGTGTAATCAAATAATTCTTCAGAATGGGTGATGGGTGTATCCGTAGCAATCGAAGTGGCAAGTTCTTCAAAGACTTGAATGTACGCATCCAAAGTATAAGGGCCATAGGCAGTCTACATCAAACATCATGTGGTCAGCCTGCTGAATACTCATGCTAGCAATGTCTTACCCCTCCTCCTTCAAAACGCTGCATTTGATATTCTTCAAACGTCGTGACATAGGACTAGAACACATATACCTATATCAGCATCCATATTCCTTTTGATGTATGTAACTTACAGCATATCCGTTCGCTGGCCCAGACAAGACAACGGTCGTTTCATTATCGCCAATACCATATTCGACCAATTTATTCTTGATCGCATTCCTCAATCTTCTCCCGCTCATTGTCGTAAATTCGGAGGGCACAGCTGCAATATAAAAGTTGCCGATTCTGAAAAGCTGAACATCAAGGATATGTGGTTGCCATGTATACGGTAAATGCATCTCTCCCGTATCCAAGATAACTATACTTTGGGTGAGTATGTATACCATCAAGGTTTTCATTTCCAAAACGTACTCGCTTTCGGTGCATGACATTCTACTTGCTGTTTGCTTGGGCGTTTGACAATGTTCTTGAGCGTATCCCAGAAAAAGGTTCCATGCGTCATATTCTATCGGCAAAACGCAATGAGAAAATATAGCTCCTCAAAATCCCAATTATGCAATCCTACCTGATAGATGCCATTAATAGCAGGATTATCCGTTGTTCCAGCAGCTATTTTAAAGAGGCGCATGTGAGATGAGCAGAACATCATCATCATCACTTTGACATCTTACCAAATCCGTAACCCTGCATGAAATGATGATGTTAGTTAACAACATGTGTCACATCCGTCTCTCTCTCTCTCTCTCTCTCTCCCTTAATTACTTACAATGGCAGCAGGACAAGGCGAGCCGAGTGTCCCATCTCTCTTTTTGATAATTGTCTTTGTAATGTCCCAATACTTTTGTCGAAAGTCAACAGGGCCTTGTACCATGCGATCCGCCTTCTCCAAAAGTTCAATGGCAAGATCGGCTTGACGTTGACCAATGATACGGTTTGATTCATAGTCACTGATTTTCCATCCGGGACCCCTGAATACAGCAGCATCAATTTAAAATGTGTCATGCTTCCCCACGCGGCCATCCAAACCCCCCTGAGCATTTTCATTTTCTTCTCCCCTCACTCCCCCCCCCCCAACAACAAGAGAAGCATGAAGTACACGTTACCTTCCAAAGCATTTAGATGATCCAGGACATTGAGTATCAAGCGATCCATCACATGGAATATCAGTGCCGCTGCAAAAGGCACCTTCTGTATTGGGGCTCACATCTCCTTCATTGGCTTGAGCAAATCCAGCGACAAAGTTGTTCTTAAAATGATGCTCAGCAGCATAGGCAGCATATCCCTTGTTGTCTCCATTCACCAGCTTGTTGCTTGCATTGACGGATGTTCCATGTACAGCAAACCTACATGTATAAATAAAACGTGTGAGTGGTGACAAGTGACATACATGACATCGTGTGATCCATACCAGTTGATAAATCCCATGGGTGAATTACTGCCATCATCATCAGCATGAAATCCGAGCAACGTCATATCTTTGTCGACATCATAATTGTAGTGTGCACGTTCTTCTTCAGGGTTGAGGAGATAGGCTTTGGGCGATCGATTGATGTTTGCATCCAATAATTCACCCACATTGGTCGTCAAAGAGCCACGTTCCAGATTATTGTGAGCTTGTACAATAGCACGAACGATGCCATCCACCATGGGTTGCGTTGTTTCTTCAAGCCATCCCTTGACTGATATCTGAAACAGAGCTAGAACGATGATTTAATCACAGCTGGTCATGATGGATCAGGTACAAACACTTACTGTATTGGAGATATCCACCCATGCTGCTATGCGTGTGTGTGCTGGAGAGCATGACATTATCAGCTGTGTATAACGTGGGACCATACATGGCTTGAAGTTGTTGCACCACCCGTTTCTTTACAATGTCGCCCATCGATTGTGTATCGGTATTGACAAAGACGACTCGTTTCTTTGTTGACTCGTCATCGTGAATAATGAAGGCTCGTGCATAGATTCGTTGTAATAATCCTTGGCCGACCTGCGACCATTCGGCATAGCCCATAAAGGTGACTTCACTCACAGGGCCGGTCATATCTCCTTTGCCGGTTCCAATTCGATAATGATAGGCATCGGAAGACGAAGAAGACGTAGATATGGATGATACAAGGAGCAGGAATGATAAAAGTAGTAATAACAGTGATGGATGTCGGTGTTGCATGATAAAAGTGAAAGAGAGCGGAAAGAGAGGTTAAATTTCCTCGATTCAAATGCAACCCCTATTGCCTTTTTTCTTGACCTGCCTTTCAACGTAATCCCAAAAAAGGGCTCGGTTGGGTATCCGTGCTTGCTTAAGCCGCTGACGTTTTTCCCATGCCATCTCTCACTGACGTTGGTCCCTTGGGTCACAATCACTTTTGCCTAATTCGGTATGGGATGGTGAATATCCATTGTTCAATCGCTTTTACCCCACACAAGTGCTCATTATCCATCCAAAACTTGTTCCAAACACTGTACCTGTTTCTCCTTATTATGTTGCAGGTACGTCATTGTATGGATCCAATACGTATTGTGTGTGTATGTGCTGGTAGTTGCATGAAGAGAAATGGATATCTCCAAAGCGTAGTGGATATGTTCCAGGTGTATCATGTGAACAAATGCCAAGGATTGGGGAAGTTGTGATCGTCGAAATGAAACAAGGTTTCAACCATGTCGATAATTTATTGCAAATGTGAATATCCAATGTCGATTACTCGTTTTCTACAAGTTTGCCGACCAAGAGGTACTTTGAAGCAAAATGCTGTTCCCATTCTCGCAACGAATCCCATTCTTCAGGCGTTAAATCTTCAAGCTTGTCGATAGGTTGAGAAGGATCGGTGATCATTTCCAAGTCAAATGAATTCTTGGCCAAACCGCGAGACGCATCATGTCCTGCAAAATTGGCATAAGGGCCACCTATGGTGTTGGGTGTTAGTTCTATTTAATGATATGTTGAACCCCCCCCATCCAATATACATACCTGGTCCATAAAAGTTACGTCCACGAGTGACATCATAAACGCTGCCATTGACGCCCATCAACACACGTGTATCATTGGTGCCATTGAATGGCTCAAGTTCCTTGGGGGTATAGTTCTTGAACACAATCACATCGGGGTGCTTTGCAGGAATAGCGGCTGGCTTGCTACTGTGCGCAAATGAACGTACAACATACGCAAGGACCTATCATACACAACCACATAGATACACATGCTCTTAGCAACCATACTCAAATACCATGACGACAACTTGTTACATACTGCTGCCAATGCCCAATTGACCGGGTTTTCTATTGAGTGGGGTAATTAGTCATGGTATATAGTGCAAAAACGAGCCATTCACGATGGGGGAGCAAGTTTACCTTTGAATTGAGAGAGTAAAGTGTGCATAGTGGTAGTCATGTCTGCTCTGTTGGAATGAGGAATAAAGTGTAAGGTTAACGAAGGGAACAAGGAGGTGTCAATGACAACGAGAATGCAGCTACTTGCTTGTTCATGGTTGTGAGGTTGCTCAACTGGGTGAAAGACAAAGGGTAATGTCTGCTGACAATGAAATGAATGGCTCGTGATGAATGGCGACAATGCCGTGAATTTACTATATTTACTATTACTGCTGCATGATACGTATGCATGTTTCTATGATGGTTGATGTACAACGGATTATTACTATGCTAAGCGTATCCTGACCATTGCCGAAGACGAGGTCCATAAACTTTGAGAAGGAAAAGCAATCCCATAGACCACCATGTAAGTGCAGCTAAGAGCACGGTGGTCCAACCAGGGCCCATTGTATCCGACATTGGATTGGATACCAAAGTGAGAATAGCTGCAAAGGTATTACGCATTAAATTGGCTGCTGCTGCGCTTGTAGCCCCACGACCTGGCATAGCATCGACGAGATAAGCACTTGACAAGGTCATTAATTGCACCATGCCAATGTTTTGAATACTAAACCCGATAATTGGATACCAGTAAGAAAGGTTGAACACCAAGGGCCATCCAAATAGCAAGAGCCCTAAGGGCACGATCACGACACCACTTGGCCATAGATTCAATGTTAATCTATCTTCGACTCGTTCTTCACCCCCTCGTCGTCGACGTGATCGTAATAGTAATCGATCCGATGACACACTATTGATCACCGTGCCCAATGTGTTGCCCAATCCAGCACCCAAAAATGTCAATCCTATACTCAACAAAAATGTGAGTGAAATACTCCTCCCATACATAAAGCATGTGTATGAACAACCAACCTGTTTGCCATGCAACGAAATCGTAATGCTGTTGGTACAAACTAGGCATAATGGTCTCCACAGCATACATGGCACCAAATGCAACGCCAGAGATGGTAGATGCCATCAATACAAATGGATGTCGCAGCATGAAAAATGGCTCTAAAGGATTCATCATCGAATGGGCTTTTGGTGTCGTGGGATCAGGTTCTTGTTTTTCATTGCTAACGGCCTTTTCATTCCTCTTGTAATAGCCAAGTTCTTCATCCGAGGTAGAAGAGGAAGATGACACGTCGTCAATGACGATACCATTTTCGCTTGGGTTTTCAACACGATACGTTTCTGGGAGAACGAAAAACACCGCGAATAAAATACATAGCCCATACGCACTCAAAAACCAAAAAGTGGCACGCCAAGTGGATGGCAGCATGATGAGGCCACCTCCTATCACAGGGCCTACATAAATGTAATGTGAGTATAAAGGCAATGCACAATCCTTACTACATACCAACAAGAGGGCCTACAAACAAGCCATAAAAGAATTGGGAGAATGCAGCACCTCGTTCCTCCACAGCGAAGCAATCTGCAATAATGCCTGCACCCACCGCCAACGTGCATGATGCACCTGTTGCTTGTACACAACGCAATACTATCAATGCCCATATGTTGCTTACAACGCCTGCTACCACCGTCGATATACAAAATATCACAAGTGATACGAGAACAAGAGGTCTTCGGATTTTGTAGTAATCAGAGATCGAGCCCCAAAACACGGGTGCAATACCAGTCAATAGGATGTAGAGTGCCGTTGTCAATGTCACTGATAATGATGATGCTTGCAATTCTTCAGCAATATAAGGTATTCCTATATCGCTTATCAACACAAGGCTCTATCAACAAGCAGATTGCTGCTTTTACCTGGGAAATAGATTGTGCTCGATATACTTGACGTGCTGACACAAAATGAAATACATAGCAGGATGCATAGCTTCCTTCGTTTGCTTAATAGACGTGGATCATCGTATTGTAATTTTGGTTGTAATCGCTTCATACAAGATAACGGCTGCATGGTGAATGATAAAAAAAAGTAGGAAAGAGATGATGATGAAGGAGGAGAATGGTCTAGTTTAATGTCTCAAGGTGCTTCTTGGTCTCCTTGACTGCAACCACACAGGCATATGGATGTGCACACTTACACCCATGAACGAGTGACATGGAGGGGTAAAGCTCGTTTCAAGGAGATGGTGTTGTTCTTTTCTTACCTGTGCTGCTTACCGCCCTTTTCGGATCAAAAAGAGGGAGAAGTCAGAATTTCTTAGGGAGAGGACACCTTTACATCGAGAAGACAACCCATCATTATCTTGATGTCCCTGATGAAAATCATCATCATCATCATTGTCATCATGCCATTTTACTTTTCACCCTTACTCTGTTGGTAGGAGTAACCAACACCTTAGTCGTGTTTATAACCATGTGTACTGGTGTGAGTTAAAAATGGCTAGCATCAGATGTTGTGATGTTGTGAAATACATGGCACTATTTGATCTGATAAATCTCAATAGTGGTCATCGCTAATGGCCTGTACATTGAAAGAGCAACTTTTGTCACCTAGTACATAGCCCTCATCACACTGAAGACAACACATGACTATAACCTGGTTCAATTACATCTCGGGGAAATCGAATGATTACCATTGATTCTACATAGCCAGGCCCATGTAAGCCATGTGTGATTGCTACATGGGGTGGCAAATCCTTTACAATTAGGGACAATTTATCTAAAACTGATGGATCGCTGATATTAATTTGATATCTTGCCGATCATCATCTCTCCCACGTTGTATCATACACTCCAAAAATAAATTGTGTCAGCGGATGATAAGATTATCTGGATCATGTTCAACCATGTATACGTTTTAGTGTAAGTATGGTTGTTAAGGTGTATGTATTAGTCAAATGCACATCCCAACTCCTCGCCTGTACAATAAAAATGTGATTCAAGGTTGATACACACAATGATTTATTAGCCCTCTTATTGTGCTTCATTACACCATAGTACAGCATGGATTGAAAAAGTGAGCTATTCTTTCTGCTATAAGGGCGATTTCAATCATGGGAATGAGTACATCATGAGAAGGTGTAAGAAAGAGACGCGGATGTAAACATGATAAGGGAACAGCCTTGCGAATTGAATATGGCGCGAGCGAATCACATAGAGTCAGCGGGTATTATTGTGTCATTGTATCCTTGGTTGCTGCCATCATAAACATCCTTTGTCCGTGATTGGAAAAAAGTTGCTGCATGATTTGACTTGCGTATCATCCATAGTTGTAAAACACCTTCCTTCGTCAAAAGATAAACGCCCTCTCCACAATATCATCCAATCCATCATCCTCATCCTCATCCTCAGTCGTATCCACGTGCTATGATCCATCGTACATGACATGCTGACAACGTGCCAAGTATCCAAAGCAGCATTCCAGGATTTCTCATCACTGCACTTGATTCCATCCACCCATCCATCATAGCCATTGCAAGTCCAATATCGTTTGCTGATATGCTTCCTTTTCCATCCGACTGCTGTCGATTGCTTGCTTGGCCATTTTCTATCGCATCTCAACCAGGCGAAGATGGCTTGTATTGTGGTGTACTTGATAGCTGATATGGCATCATCCATTGGAACCCGTATGTACCAAATCAAGTTGCTGCGCGTAAATTAAGATGCTTCTATACAATGTCTATCTGCTGTTCACGTAGAAAGGTTGTAGGGCAAGCTGCTGCAAGTAAAGAACGCTGTTTGACACAATGAAGTAAAGACATTGCTAAGACCAGCTGCTTTGGTCGTGGCAGAGACGCGTGTTGTAGTAGAGCGACAAGGTTGTGAATGCTGTTTGAGACAATGGAGTAAAGACCTTGCAAATGGCGACTGCAGGAACGATTGCTGTTACGCTTGGTCGTGGCAAAGGAGTGTGCAAGAGAGTGTATAGCATCAGGGAATGTGTGTGTTGTAGTGGGGTGTATACGCTATGGACTTGCCATTCAGTCAAAGACAATCGGATCAAGAGAGTTGTAGGGTTGACATGATGGGTTGAAGCAGGACAATCGTTCGCAGGTGGTAGTTGTACTTGAATGGGGCAACAGTTGAGAATGGGAGGAAGACACAAGGAGCGGGGACGTGGAAGAAGTGGGAAATTAAGTAGGCTCGATGATACTTCTTTGAATGACCGTTGTTCAGTCAAATCCTCTTGGATCATGAAGGTTAAATGATGGGCATGCTGGGCTGGAGCAAGACAATCGTTCGTATGCATTGGATTGGGCAACAAAGGAGAATGGGAGGAATGGGCTATTAGCTGGCAGTTTACAAATAACTTTGCAAAATGATTTTTCTCATATTGGGCGATACTTCAAAATCCTCTCGGATCATGAAAGTTGAAGGATGGGGATGATGGGCTGGAGCAGGACAATCGTTCGTGTGCATTGGATTGGACAACAAAGGTGAATGGAAGGAATGGGCTATTAGCTGCCGTTATAACTATGTAGATTAAACTTTTGTCAAATTGGATGATACTTCTGTGTTTGACCGTAACTCAACCAAATCAGCTCGGATCAAGAAAGTTGAAGGATGGAGATGGCGGGCTGGGGCAGGACAATCGTTCATATGCATTGGGTTGGACAACAAGGATGATTGGGAGGAAGTGGCTGTTAGCTGGCAATACATGAACAAGAAATTAAGTTTGTGTATCTGTCATGCATTGATACTCCAGTTCTATCCACTCAGCTATGTTACACACACTCCTCAGCATCTTCGGCTCTGTCAGGGACTAGCTACTTGGCAATGAACAAAGACCACTCTTCATATAACATCACGTTTACAAACATAAAGGTGCCTGTATCTCCAAAGTTTACAATCAAACGTGGGGTTTTTATTAGCGCAATGGGCTCGGCTTGGCCAACAGCACCTTGTGTGAAAGTTTCGCGTTCAATGTCGCAACCAGCCCAAAAAATATTTTTTGGTCGTCGTCGTCGAAGAGGTCGACCTCCAGATCCAGTTTGGCTGGTAGCGACATTGCGAAATCTGGGATTGGCAAGCTTGATCGTGAAACTGGCACCCAAGGTGCAGTTGACCAAGCCGAGCACATTGCTCTAATAAAAACTTCACGTTTCATTGTAAAGTTCGGAGATACAGGCACCTTTATGTTTGTAAGCGTGATGCTATATGAAGAGTGGTCTTTGTTCATTATCAAGTAGGTGACCCTGGCAGAGCAAAGGATGCAGAAGGACCTCTTTGGGTAACTCAGCTAAAAAGTCAGGACTTCAGGGACAATGCATGAAAGGTACGCAACCCTCACTTTTATGTCATACATTGGCAGCTAATAGCCACTTTTGTGCATTCCCAACTTTTGTGCATTCTATTGTAGGTTGACGATGCTCCTGCTCCAGACATTCATTTCCATGATTAAAGTAGGTTGGTCCGAGCTGATTTGGTTGAGTTACGCTCACACAAGATTACATCGGTTGAGCTACATCGAGCGTGCTTGATGTCCAGAGTGATGTAATCTCTCTTTGACCACAGCTCAGTCAAATCAGCTCGGATCAACCTACTCTAATCATGGAAATGAATGTCTGGAGCAGGGGCATCGTTCCCATGCAGTGGATCTCGCAACAATGATGATTGGATAAAAGTGACCGTTAGCTAGCAATACATGCCTGTTCCTAGATGATCCATAAAGTAATTATACATTGACCCTTTCATTCATGCAAACGTAGCTGTGTTACACAACACGACCCTCTGCATCTTTTGCTCTGTCAGGGTCTAGCTACTTTACATTAAACAAAGACCACTTCCCATATAGCATCACGTTTACAAACATAAAGGTGCCTGTATCTCCAAACTTTACAATGAAACGTGGGGTTTTTATTAGAGCAGTGGGCTCGGCTTCGCCAACAGCACCTTGTGTGAAAGTTTCACGATCAAGCTTGCCAATCCCAGATTTCGCAATGTCGCTACCAGCCAAACTGGATCTGGGGGTCGACCTCTTCGACGACGACGACCAAAAAATATTTTTTGAGCTAGTTGCGACATTGAACGTGAAACTTTCACACAAGGTGCTGTTGGCCAAGCCGAGCACATTGCTCTAATAAAAACTTCACGTTTCATTGTAAAGTTCGGAGATACAGGCACCTTTATGTTTGTAACCGTGATGCTATATGGGAAGTGGTCTTTGTTTAATGTAAAGTAGCTAGACCCTGACAGAGCAAAAGATGCAGAGGGCCGTGTTGCGTAACTGAGTTAAAAAAGGTCAGGGCTTCAGGGACAATGCATGACAGGTACGCAAGCTTCATTTGCAGTGCATACATTGGCTGCTAACAGCCATTTTCCCCCGATCAGCATTGTTGTGAAATCCACTGCATGGGAACGATGCTCCTGCTGCAGACATTTATTTCCATGACCCAAGTAGCTTGATCCGAGCTTATTTGAACGAGCTACGGTAAAACAACGTGTATACATCAGTTGAGATAGGCTGCCCATACATGTATACGGCTGGATGTAACCCTTTGTTTGAGCGTATCTCGGTCAAATCAGCTCGAATCAAGCTACTTGAATCATGGAAATAAATGTCTTCAGCAAGAGCATCGTTCCCATGCAGTGGATTTTGCAACAGTGCCCATTCATAGGAAGTGGCTGTTAACTTGCAGTTTATGGATCGATCATCCTCATGTTGGTAAGAGCAATAAAATCTTCCAAATGGCTGAGACGCCCAGCATTGCCAATGCAAACAATCTATCGATCTCGATAATAAGGCTTACAACAGCATGCCAGTGCATTACAAAACATCTCACGATCTTTATGCAAAGCTGCATTGTTATGACGTCGAGAGTAAACCAATCTTGTCAAATGCTTCTGGATAATGCAAGGTGTTGAACATAAAAGTTGTGCACACCAATAATGGAATCATGGTTGTACCAAGATCGATAAGCGGGTAAGTATTCTCCGAAAGATTATCCTTGGTGACACAAAGTGAACGCAAGGACCAATCACGCCATTTCATACACCCTGCCAACGAGTGATCGACCTAGCATGAATTATGCTTCTTTGTTGTCCACAATTGTGGATTAGAGCGGTACCGTCTTTGTTTTATATAGCAATGTATTTAGGAAACTAAGGTTCTTTGGACAAGGGGGAAGAAAACACGGCAGCAGATCGCTTTCACTTTTTCAGTGATACGCCACGTGCTTTGTTGGCTTGAAGTTCTGTAAAGTAATATTGCATTGTATAATAAGTTATCTTTGGATATTGGTGATACAAGAACATTGGAGACAAAGTACCATCCATTGTGCGAATGCAATTTGTGCATGCATGCATTCATCATCTGAAGCAATGAATTGCATTAGCATCACTGATAATGAATGAATCCACGCATGTATTATTTGTTATAGTGCCGATCCCCGCCAACAAAGTCTCCTGATGATGATACATACATTGACATCAATAACGAAATAGTCGAGTTTATTGAAGATACGCTATTGCCATGCTACATACACCTTATTGGTCAGGTCACGGATGTTCTTTCAACCATGCTGCTATCTCGAAACCATATGCCAAATGAGGTACGTAGGATGGGTATGATGGATGACAGCAGCAGGATCAAGAGGATATCCAAATGAGTGCCCCTTGAACGACCACATGTAGCCACAGAAACAGGGATACCATTGCGTCAAGTACAAGGAGTGGTGGGGGTTTATCAAAAGAAAGCTTGCTGGTTGTTGTACAGGCAACGAAAAGGTGAAACGGCGACTAGAATCCACTTGCCGTATTCGGTTGAATGTGTGTGGGTGTGTGTTGGTGCTGTTGTCTCTTTCTCTCTTTCTTTCTTTCCTTTTCTTTATTCATCGCGTGTACACCTCTCACTCGTCGTTGTCTTTTCTACCTCGGCATTGCAACCATTATTCAACTCGATACGATACGTTCCTTCTTAAGCTCGGGAAATTATGGCAGAGGAATCTAGCAACAATCCATACGTCGATACGTTTCTGGTGCGTTATGAATACTCCAGCCAACTTGCCCTTTATTGACATTCCTCAATTTCAACTATAGACGGCACGTCCTAAGGACGGCATTGACGCTGTTCAAGAACGTTTGAGAACTGGAAGACTGCTCGATGAGGAACTAGCGCAGTACTTTCGAGAAAGGTTCGACAAGCTTACCACCAACAGTCGCTCGTATGAAAGCTCACTCACGTATATTATCTAGAGCACAAATAGAAGACCAATACGCAAAGAGCCTCGTCAAGGCATCTAAAAAGCTATTTATCACTGATAAAACTATCTTGGGGTAAGTTGCATTCATACCTTGCTTCTCACACACACACACACGATGTGTAACCTATGTTTACTATAGCAATTTTGCGCCTGTATGGGATCTCCTGTATAATGAATTTACCGAAACGTCAACAGCACATGCCGTATTGAGCTACAAGATTGCTGACGAGATTGAGAAACCATTGAGGAATCCACCTGTGGAATACAACAAGGCAAAATCTGTAAGTAAAGGGGAAGAAGGATGAGCTTGCATGAAAAGGGATAAATGCGAGGGCGGTTATTAATGCATTCTACATAGATGGAACCGACATTTCAGCGTCTTGCCAAAGAGTATGATGAGAATGCAAAGAAGGTACGTTTCATGAATAGAAGCGAAAAAGGATGGATATTGATAATACATTACCTGGCAGAGCAAAAAGAGTGGTGACAAGGGCACTCTTTTCAAACGTTCCAATAAGGATTCTGGTGCCTCCAAACGCAACATGGAATCAGCTTCTTCACAATGGGTGCGAGACGGTCCTGAATTCTTAATGGTAAGTGTATAGAGAAAAAGTTGTCGATGGCTTGGTCTAACTTGTTGACAACAGCATCATCAATTGTTGGAGGAATCTCGATTACAACGACTCAAGGCGTTAGTGGAGCAATTCTCACAGCTTCAAACGGATCAGATGATGAAACGCATGGAGGTAAGCCTATTTGGTTGCATGCCAAGAATACAATAACGTTAACAAACACGTGTATCAGATTGCCAATGTCACCATGTCGGCTGCTTCGGCCTTTGACGTGCAGAGCGAGCTTGAGCAATTTTGCAAATCACGTGGACACGGCATGGCTAAAGCATCAGCTACAACTTCCGTCAATATCCCTCATTCCGAATCACGCAGACACAGCCTTGATGGCCGCCAAAGTAGTAATGGAAGCTATTCTCAAGTCTCTGAACCCGAAGTGGCACGTCCCCCATCAAAAACAAGCCGTGGTAAGTGCCGAGTGATGAATTAGCGAGATTGGTTATTGACATGTGCAATAGTAAGGTCAACATTCTCTATACGACGAAAGACTCGTAATGGTTCAGCAACACGACTTCCAGAGTAAGTGGGCCGATCTTGAGTTTATGGATTATCCCTATTCACATGGATTATTTAGCACGCCATCCATTGCAGAAGAACCATCACGTGGCAGCTATTATCATGCTGATGCAAACAGTAGCCGGGCATCACATAGCTCAAGGGGCAATATATCCAATCCTTCCACCCCACCAGCACCAGCATCATCAATGCCAGCATCCACGAGCCTTCATTCTTCAGAACAATTACCAACACAACAGGTGAGTGAAAACTCATTTACAGCGAATTGGAATTCATATCGACTGATAATATGATGATGGGGAATAGGCGCCACAAGTTGATTCAGAAGGCTACACAATTCCTCCACCCGATAGATCAGCATACACGATGGCTGTTCAAGATGATAATGCAAGCTTCGACACTGACTCGGCTAGGTAAATGCGTATTGGATGGAATGGCATGAGGACAAGTGATATTTATTTGGTTGATGTGTAGTTTGCAAACGGGGCAACGACTCAAAATTGATATTCGTAATGATGCTATCCAAAAAGAAAATGATCCTGAAGCACACGCTGCGTTGAACCGTATGTCGACATTGTTGAGAGATGTAAGTAGCTGGGATATTCTTGGTATATCGCGTGGCTAATGAAACCCTTTCAGCGAACACCTTCTATATCACGACGACCCCGTGGACGACGAGAGTAAGTTTGCATATGAGATAGGTTCTTGCCGTGATGACTTATTCAGTTGTGGTCACTTTAGCAACACTCGCAGTATGCAAATCGATCCTGGACATGGCAACACCAACAAGAATGAGGATGCAATCGTGCAGGGCAGCTCCGTGATCTCATCAGCATCAACTACGCCAACCAATCCTTTCCACCAAAACTCTTTCGACCTTTCAACACCATCCTCGCAAAGCCCAACCTTATCACATGACATCCCTTCTTCCAACCAATTGCAAGCTATCTCTGAAACGGGACAATCTCAAATTTATGCATCTATTGTCGAGATCGTTGAAAGAGATCCACAAGCGGACGATAGCGTGCGTGTTACTGGACACATTAAACTTGTATACAACGGCCCAACAGCATTGACAGATCCACTCCTTTTGAGATTACACAGCCCAAGCAAGGAAGCGATGGTCAAACCTAATCCAACGTTTGTGGAAGCATGGCAACAAGGTGATGATCCTGAGATCTATCGACTGAAACCAGAAGCTTTTGAGAATTACCGCCGAACACCTGTTCCATGCTTTGCATACCAGTTACAAACCTCATCATCAGTATTACCAATGCAGCTATCACCCGCATGGAAATGTACGCCCGACGCTAGTTATTTGATTGTCAAACACAAGATGGCAGACGATGTATCATTGAGCAAGAGTCAGCTTGCCGTGTGTGTCAAGTTTGATCAAGCGACGGTGACCAATGTGCAAAGCACACCACAAGGAGCATGGGATGTGAGCAGGAAACAATTGACTTGGACCAATGAAGCCATTCTTCAGAGCAAAGATTCGTCGAAATTGTTGGCCAAGTTTATCACATCAGAGCAAGGATCACCTGTACCTGTGGCATTAAAGTACTATTGCAAGGATGTTTTGGTCTCAGGAGCAGCGATTGAAGCCGTGCCTGCATATGGATCGACATTACAGATTAAGCAAGTACAACAAGTAGTTAAATCGGATAAGGTGTATTTCGCTCCTTGAGTTTATTGTACATCTTCATATCTTCGAATAATATGAATAATTACCTACCTATCAAAAATGTTTTAATGGCTACTACCTATTCCACATTACCATCCCCAAAAGTGATTGTTTGAAAGTTGAGTCAATGAATGTCCTTTTCGCCTCGCAAAAGAACAATGAAGCATGCTTCCGTTTTTGGTAACGACTATTGCCACCTTTCTACCCTAAAGTAGTCATGCTGTCAATTATGAATGAACAATCACCACACCTTGGCTCTTTCTTAGAGAACCCATACAATACACCCATCATGGATATGAAGCAAGGCCACAAACGATCGCTTGGTAGATATAGAAATCCCAATTCATTTTAAGCAGGTTCATAGTTGTTTATTTTTCACGATTACGTATATACTAAGATAATAAAAAGCTCATGTGCTTAATTTTCTTCCATGGCTACAAAGCAAGGAGTTTCGGGATCCATCATAGGGATGGTGTTGTTGTGAAGAGTGAAGCCCTTCCAGAATTCGGGAATAGGCAAGTTACGCATGTTGGCTGGCACGTTATCGATTAATGGCTCGTTGGTGTAAAAGTCAAACTTCTTGGGAACCTTTCCACCATATTGTGTGTATACACCAGGCTCAAAGGATTGACGCCATAACAAGGGCACGGTTGATCCATGCTCTGAACCAGGGAGGAGTGGGGGCGTTACATAGCAATTGGAGTGATCAATGAAGGCTTCGGAAGGATCGAGATTGCCGAGGCTGATAACGTTGGGATCAAGACCTTCAGCAGCCCCAAAATGGTTTTCAGACATAACAATGTGCCATCCCCAAGGAGAAACAGGCACGGTGGAGTTCCAGATGGGTGGCATGATCGTGTAATTAAGGCGTGCTGTATAAAAGTCAAAGAATGTGATGCCTTCATAGAGCCATCCATTCTGGGGTTCGGGTGGTGCGAGCTCTTGTCCAATAAACTTGTAAAAGAAGTTGTTGTATACGACCATGTTGCTAACTTGCATAAAGTCAGCGTGAGTGGCTGCATACATCATAATAGCATCATTGGCAAGGTAGTTGGATACCACGTAGCCATCTACTGCTGAAGTGAATCGTACAGCGCCACCAAAATCAGCAAGCTCCCATCCGGCAAAGAAGTTTTGGTGAATGTATGTTTGGTTGCTTCCCACTGCACTGATAGCGTGATCTTGACCATAGATAAATCGATCAGGGAGCGTAGCGTTCAAGATGTTCTCTTTGATGGTAATATCAACGGTGGTGTACAATTGAACACCGGATGCCAAATATCCTTGTTCATCGCTCAATTCCCGTTGATGGCATTGTCGGTAATAGGCCAAGTCATCCATCACACGTTGTAGTTGTGGTGATACATGTGGATATACATTATGGGCTTCACGTAGATCCATTCCAAAAATGTTGTTGGAAACTACGCTGCTCTTTTGGGTTTGGAACACAACACCAGCGTCTGTGCGTAAAGGTTAGTGTAACCATAACATAATGGAATCCCTATCCTGATTCACTCAACTGGTTGTGTTGTATTTGGGGAACAATGCTGTTCCACGGTGGTCATAATCACGCAAAAAGACGTTGCCATCTAGATGATAGAATATGTGGATGAGTGTGAGGAGGAAAGAAAATCCAGCCCAGATCATAATAAAATATGGACAACTTACCAATATAAAGGTTTTGGCCATAGTTGGAGATGACTGAACCACGACCGCCATTCAAAAATAGATTACCCAAGACGCTCGATTCATCCTCGTTGGTATGGGGATCCACAACAATATTGACATTGTCGAAAACAATGCCCTTGATGGACCATCCCTGGTTTTCAGGAGGCACTAAAATAATGAATCAACGTCATGTGAATAATGCCTTTGTTTCCAGGGATTAAAATGTACCTGATATAGTGGCGGTCGAATTTCCTTCTGGTCCAACAAAGATGGTTGGTTGTTTATCATCAGCATGCAACGATACACCAGCCTTGAGTACAATGGGTTCATTTTCAGAGAAGCTGTATACACCTATAATGACATACATGAGTTGATGCAAAGGTATATGTATGTACGTATGTATGTATAGCTTACCTGGTGCAAGGTTGACCACTGAATGACTAGAAGAGTATTACGGTATAAGTATTCAAGGGCACATTATCATAGCCTACTTGCTTACCCTTTGTATGCTGCATTATCGATCATGTCTTGGATTGCTGATGCTTCTGTAATATCGGTAACCACATTATCACAATTGATTTCTGGTAGTGCAGCAGCGGCTGATGTTGATAAGAGTGACAGAGTAGCTGTCAATAAAAAACCACCAATGCCTTTGGTTGTTATCATTGCAGGATGATTGAGAGATAATAAAGAAGAAAAAGAGAGACAATGGTAGAATGAAATGTTTATATAAGAGGGAGCTTTTTATATACATGCCAGCAAGGACATCATCGTTCTTATTGTAAACATGGCTAGAAAATAAGGTAAACTCACTCGCATCTCAATCCATGAAAGGGAGCGGGACAATCAGGCACATGACCTGTGCACGCGTTGGGTATCAGCAATGCAAGAATCTAAAACCCAGCCATCATCAGCGCTTGACAACTCCACTTCCCTTTATCCCAAATGTCGTCTTCAGCCCACGATCCAGTGTCATTTGACTTCAACGACGACCCCACAGTGACCGACGAGATTGTCGTAAGGAACAATTGGCCTGTTGCGTATAAATGCCGTGCACCTAATGCTGACTCTTTCACGCGTGTTAGACCTCGTACGACAATCGAGATCAAATCCTCTTCGTCGTCGACTGTAGCCCCGAAATGAACAAGCCTGAACCCAACGGCAGTATACCCATCAAAGTGGCATTTGATTGCATCAAGTCTGTCACGCTCAGCAAGATCTTTGCTGCAACCTCTGATAGGGTGGGGGTACTACTTTACAACACAGTGAGTCGAGAACACGAGGAGGAAGTGTATGCTGCGCACATCATTGACAACAATGAAATAGAACATGTCCAACAACCCTGCAGGACATGAACACATCTACATTCTACAAGGTCTCGACATCCCAGATGCACCACGAGTGAAAGAAGCCGAAATGTATAGTTCAGGTAGATGACATGCAAAAGGGAAGTGTGGATGTCGACGTATGCATTGATGGTGATGGATTGTGTATATAGAGGGCGATGGTGACATTCAAAATACCTTTGGTTCGACCAGCAAAGAATACCCATTTGGAAATGTGTTTTGGACTTGCAGTGACATGTTTAATGCTGGAAGGTGAGTGCATGAAGAATACACCATGAGGAGGTTGTATCCTGATTATGGAGATAGCATTTCAAATCAGCGTGGATCACGACGTGTCTTCCTCATCACCAATCAAGACAATCCACATCCAAACCAACACAACTTGCGGCAAGCTGCCATTCGACGTGCAAAAGTAATCCCTTTTATTGCGCCAAACACAAACAGAGTCTGATGGTGGTATTGCATAGGACTTCTACGATGCTGGTATCAGAATTGAGCTGTTCGGACTTGACAAAGGTGATCATCATTTCGATGAAAGTTTATTTTACAATGTAAGTATACACTCATCCAATCTTGTGCTATGTGCTTATTGCCTAACGCTATTTGACGTGTAGGAGGTTCTTGCACAAGAAGGAGGGATCGATGCTACTCAAGATGAAGACGTTGCCTCTCAGCGTGTAACAGGTGGAGGATCCAACAAAGTGGATGAATTGCTTGACACTGTACGTCGACGTGAACCCAAAAAGCGTACATCCTTTCGCGTTCCCCTTACCATTGCACCTGGTATTGTGATTGGCGTTCGTGGGTAAGTAGGATGATAAGACCACATGGCATTGATACTTATCCATATTATTAGATACAACTTGATCATGCCAGAAAAGCGATCCACTCCTCATCGGGTGACAGGTGCTGGTGAACGAATTGAACAAGTCGATACGCAGATAACGTACAAGTGTCAGGTGAGAATGGATATCAGGATGCTCTATTTTTATCATACATTCATATTATTGTATTAGGACACGCAACAAGTATTACTGCCAACAGAAATCAAGTCTGCATTTGAGTATGGTGGTACTCAGGTGGTATTCTCACGTGAGGAAATCAACAAGATGCGATCAGTCAAGGGAAAAGGTATGCATTCAGGATAGCCATAAAGCAACCCATGTCTTATTTCATTCTTCTCTAGGCATTGAAATTCTCGGCTTCCGACGCAAGGAGAAGATTAATGATATGCTCAACATTTCTCTCCCAAGCTTTATTTACCCGGATGAAACGGTAAGACTGGCAACTCAATGGTCTGCTTTATTTACTTACCATCTTCGCGAATATAGCAATATGAAGGAAGTCATCGCACATTCACGGCATTGCTCAGGGGTTTGCTGGAAAAGGACAAAATTGGCATATGCACATTCACACCTCGTGAAAACGCAAATACATTGATTGCATTGATGTATCCACAGGTAAGGGTTTTGGGGGGGGGAGTAGAAATATCAGTGATGACGCTGACAGTGAAAATTTAGGCGGAAACGTTTGATGAAAATGGTGCACAAGATCGCCCTCCTGGTATCCATATTATTCCAATGCCCTATGCCGATGATATTCGGGATCTTCCGGTTACCGAAACTCCAATTGGTATGTTATGACGAGATCGTCAATGCACGCACAAATGGCGTTGTGTACCCAAACTAATCACGCAATTATTCCTATTAGCCACCGAAGAACAAGTGGAATTGGCAACCAGGGCCATATTTGGTGGTGAACAAGGTGGTATGGAGATCAAGCAAATATACGACCCGAATGAGTTTGAGGATCCAGGTATTGTAAAAAGAGACGAGATACAGCTGTATAGATACGTGTCGGAGAAGCTGATGATGATATTTTTATTTTATACAGCTATGCAGTTGCACTGCGCTACACTGGAAGCGCTTGCTCTTGATAAGCCCATGGTGGAGCGCATTGTGGATACAACCAAACCAAATGTGGATATGATCAACCAGGTATTTGTATTGTGATGTCTTCTGGATCGAATCAAAATGTGCTTATTTTATCGATGCGTAGACGATTGGCCAAGGATTGAAGGAGTTACGTGAACGTTTGGCAGCCGATGTTGGTATTTCTGAAGAGGACTTGAGAGGACAAAAGCGGCAGGTAAGACAGTGCGTGCGCGGTGTTTGTGATACGAGATAAGGGTCGATAATGACCTTGGCCCATGCCACATTTTTTTGCAGCTATCGGATAGCAAGCCGGAGTCTAGTACAAGCCGCCGTCGTGTTGATGCAGGATCTAAATCGATCGAAGATCACTACCGGGACCATACGCTTGATAAGGTAAGCACCATGCATCTTTTTATTATGCATATCATGCAACGCGTGTCCTGACAGGTGGTTTTAGTGTACCGTTGTCATGCTTAAGGAATGGCTTGAACGTAACGGCGTAAAACCAAAACGAGTCAAGATTGACATCATTGCTCAGGTGTGCCATGTGTTAGATAAACGCCAATAAATCGCCGCTTTAACGGCACCAAGTAGTATCAGTTGTCCGCATGTTTCAAATAGCCGAGATGATCCGAGACATCATATTATATATAATCAGTGCTTTGTTTGATTTTCGTTCCTGTTTGTTCTCTACTTTATATATTTTTTCACCATTTCAGCTCTACAACCAGCCAGCCTTTTACAGTTGCATCGACTTCAAATGCCCAAAGACGACGCAACAATCGAATTTAAGATTGACCCTTACTTTACGGGCATTATGCATGGCTTTCCTGATGATGAAAGTGAAGGGTGTGTTTTGAAAGGCACATGCGTATTGCACGTTCATCGTCCTGTCAAGGTGCGTCGTTTCATTGTATGGTTCGAAGGCCGTACCAAGGTCAACTTACGAGGACAAAGCGCTATCGGTGTATCGTCGACCGAGATGACTGAAGCACGCACGCTTTGTTACAAGAGTCAACACTTTATGGGTGATAATGGCGAGATCACTCATTTGCAACCTGGCCATTACGAATATCCTTTCTCTTTTGATCTACCTGCCACATTACCAGCAAGCTTTCGTGGCAAATATGGCTGTATTCGTTATCGCTTACAATCGACATTATTCCGTACCATGTTTTCTACCGATATCCATCATTCCCGCGAGATCGTTCTTCGCCGTTGTCTCATTGATGAAAATCTTACATCCGCCGCAGCAGCTGATTTGACCGATACCGTTCATGGTGAAAATCAAATGGAGCAATTGCGATATAGTGCCACGTCCACAACCATGGCTTATCGTGAAGGTGGCATTGTGAAACTCAATCTCAATATGCACCTCGGGCGACCTGATACGCAATCGGTGCGATCGGTTACATGTGCGTTGCGTGAAGTTATCCGTTATCGTACCACCGGTGAACGATCAATTACATGCCAATCTGCATAGTAAGTTTTTTCTTTTTTTTGCTCTGCTAGCCTAATTTGGTGGATCGCCGATGATACTAAAAGTTGTTTTTTGTACCATCTATAGTAAGACCGAAGAATTGTTTCCGCTGGGTTGGAGCACTTTTTATCCATCTCAATCTCCCGATTATGATCCTGCTAGTGATCACGATTACAATGCTGTATTTCGATTATGCCCTCGTGTTCATGCTGATACGGAGACTCGTCTTGTCGAAGTCAAGCATCACATCATCATCAACATGATGGTGGAGGAACGTCGTCCTGATCCCAATGCACATCAACAGCAAATGGAAGAGATCATGCATCAACTATTGCCTACACCACCAACATCACGACCTAGTACACCTAAGCCTTCACTTAGTCGATCATCGTCATCATCATCGATCTCATCCATTTTCTCGCTTAAACGTGATCCTTCCTCTCGTCGATCGTCCATCAGCCACGAATCACAGGGCCAACAGCATTTGACACTTTGTACGCTTGAAATCCCTATCATGGTTACTTCACGTGAGCATATTTGGGATGGTGCTATGCCTAGTCCTCCAGCCTACAATACTACAGAGGCACCACCTAGCTACTTTCAAACGATTGAGCAGCTACCAGCGGTGCCTACGTATCCGGAATCCATCACTGCTAATTAATTTACTATATACCAAACATCCACAACAACTTCATCTCTATAGAAAAAAATCGCATCATTGTATATATGCATACTTAGCATCTCATTTCTACACTTGTATTACTATTATTATGAATACCTTCTTCATCACTATAAAAGATCATCCCATCTCATTCCGCGATTTACCGTCTACGTATACACACATGGGCTACTAAATTTGGTTATCTGCAAAGTTGGCACGGATCGTCTCGGGAGCCATCGCGAAATTGGTTAGCCAGGGGGGGGAGGGAAATCTTTTTTAATTTTCAGCGAGCTGGCTTTCTGCTGAATAATCGGTAGCTGGAAAGGGTCCTACTTTATAAAACATCCGACATTGATCCTTTCATATCCCGGCTTCGACATATCCTTTTCCCGTCACTTGTAGGCCAATCATTTACTCCAAATCGCACCATATGCTTACAATAGCACACCTTACATAATCCTGATGAAAGCTTTTATCACCCGCCATTAGAACCTAGTACTGCCTATGTAGAAGACAATAAAAAAAGGTTATGTTTCTATTTCCATGGCAACCTCAACTTCCATTCAATAATAGTAGTAGCAAAGTTAAAAGATGTTTGTTTATTATCGGCTGATCTACAACACGATAGGAGGAGGATGAGTCATGCCTCGTGCTTTTATCTTTGGATAACGTCTTGTCCGCTCTAATGCCGCCATTTATTTCAGGGTCAATGTTTCATCTGCATTGTGCCATGCAATCGCGGTTATCAGTATCCGGAACTGCAGCCGGTGTGAGACTTATCAATGGTGTAACCTGTTTAAGAAGGAACTCTTTTGTAGGCAGCCGTTCATCCTTTACTTCCCTCACGTGATCGATCGTAGCGTTCCACAGCGATATTGGATGAGCTTCACCATCATGATGATCGCCATGTACTCTCTGAGATTGAAAATTGGGCATGATGCACTTGGTTGTCGCATGTCGCAAAATCAGACAGCTCGTCTTCCTTCTACATCTTCAAAGGCACGACATGTGGAACGAGTCGATACGCTGGTTCAACAATCTACGCTATTCTTGATGCTGGAGTACGGGAAAACAATGCCTTGGTTCGTTGTGGTCTTCTTTCTACTGCTGATGTTGGCGATTTCAATGACTTCTTGTTCGCTCAAAGCTTTGCTGTAAATCGTCTTGGATCTTCTGATGCGTGACCAATGTACTGAAATGGGCTACTTTATAGACTGGCTATCGTTGAACATTATCATGTATTCTGGAAGAGCATCGTGCAAGGAGATAGCCATAGCCATCATGTATCGAGGGAAGGGCACAGCTTTGTCGCATGTTCCATTGCCGAGGCACTCCTTTGCATCATCTTTGTGGAGACGTTTGTTTGGCTCGATCTTGCCTTTGGACAGCGTGTTTTTGTTTCATCCTCATATCCGGGTACTATTCTCCCGTTTGCATTTGACGGAATTCGATCTCAAGAACGGTAAGTGTGAAAGATACATGTATTGCATCTGCTGCAACATGAGAATGCTCATCTAATCATTCATGTATAGCTCCTTGTTGTCTCATGTATATGCCTATTGTTGTCTTTGTGCCATTTGATTCTATTCAAGGATGTCTTCTTTGTGGTATGTGTGGTTAGTCTATGGTATCCTCTTTCTTTTATATTGACATGTGCTTGTGTAGTGGGTCGCCATGGAAACGCGTATAGTCATATGCAAGCTTGGGGTTGGGAGGATACTATTAAGCATTTGGCAGCAGGTAAGCAAATCATGCTAAATGTGGAGTGATCACAATTTGACTTGGTTCGCTTTTTTCAAGCATCTTCCACGAGAAAATGAAACAAGAGCCACATTCCTTTTCTTACGACGAAGCAGAAACATTACGGCACAAGAATATGGGCATGGTATGTGAAGATACTTTATTAAGGAACAGGTGTATTGAGACGGATATTTATCATGTGATTTGTGTAGTTGGGTTATCTCTTACATCCTGGACATCATAGAGACTTTTCAGGGGGGCGGCGCTTCTCCACTCATGGTGGTCTACCAATGGCAACCTGTCCACATTACGTCGTCATCGGCAGTCAACGTAGCGATCGCACATTTGTCAAGCCGTTGAGGGAGCAGCACTATTGTGGCAAGACCTTCTGTTATGACGTACCTTATTACCGCCACCTTTATTGCTCGTTTCAGGAGAAAGGGTAAGTTTTCATTGATTGTGATCTGCATAAGGGACCAAGCACAAAGAAGCAGAGGATACGTAATCGTACATGAGGAGGATGACAAGTTGAAACCCAAAGGACCATTTATCTTGCTTTGCCGTCAATCACGCCACCATTGCGATCCTGGATTGTATTAGAAGCACCACCACCCTTTCACCTACATTACATAGTTGGAGACATAGGTAGAGTCATTGTTGGTAATAAAGAGGTGATTGATTATTAGTACATGTCATCTCTTTTGGTTGTCTCACCCTTCTTGAACGATTCCAAATCCAATGTGGGGAAAACGTCGTGTAACAGAGTGCACGCAGCGCATAATGATCAGTCACTTGAGCTCGTTTTCGAAGAGATGGAGATCTTGGCAAACACAACTTTGGGAAAAGGACGACGTAAATGAGCACAGAATGTGACCAGGGTGGCGATTTTCCTAGGATACACTTGGAACGTCTTACCTTTCACAGTCGTACAATTTTAAAGCACTCTGATGATTGCCCATTGTATCAGATACAATATACGAAATCAGATGTATGGCACCCGCGGCTTAGCCTCCCCGCTTTTCCCCTGACATTATTAGCTGCTACCGAGGATATCAGATAAACTCAGGCATACACATATACAAAGACCATGTCTCATTCAACATACCTTCATCTTCAATATATACGTATACGGGTCGCTCATACATTTGAGACACCTACTTGCATTTGTTTATGTCAACATAGACGATTAGCCTATTTGCAAATGGGGATCTTCGGTTTATCTGATCCACCCAATGGTGATAAACAAAATTTATCAGATCCGCGACAAGAACCAGGATATCGCTTCTTGTTGTGTAACACTGCGCCTCCTAACAAAGAAGTATTGTATACTGCCAACATGTATAAAATATCAACAGCATAGGAATGTATAATTCTTACTAATCCCCGAGGACCAGCGACTTGTAGCAATTATGATGGGATGATCACTTACCAGCTCGCTCAAGCATAAGGTGATGTCGATATCAGGTTCGAGTGTAACATCAAGGAGAACTCCGCCGTATCAGATTTGCGTGAATGGTTTTAAAGACTTGACGTCTTTGCTTTGTTTCTTCTTCCCTCCTTCTCCTCCTCGTCCTCCTAGATCTTATCTGCTATCTCATATATTCACGTATTATCTGTCAAAATGTCACCACACGATTACGTTTCATCCTACTCTTTAAGCCGTCCACAGTGAGTATCTAGCCAAGAAACGTAACAAAAAGAGGTCGACGACATCATTTAACATGTTGTAATGTGATAGACGTTTGTCTTTGCGAATGCGACAACAACCCATTAATACACGTACTAGCACCAACAATGAGCGAGGTACATACGATCATACTTCCTTTATATCAACCATCTAATTGTAACCACCCACAGACCGACGAGCAATCGATCCACCACCCATCGTTCAAATACAACTTCAAAACGCCACACCAGCCGAAACTCTGTAAGCCGCCCACATACATCAACAATGAAAAATACCACTGGTTTACTTACATAGTAATCTTCTTCTTCAGCCAATTCCTACAAAGCCCAAACTACTTTATGTGTGCCAACCTTGCACATCCTTACAACGACGATGAAATCTATACACCAAATCACAATGCCCTTTGTGGCCAAACCGTGTCTTCAATGTACCGGCTCAAAGACATTGATAATATGGGTACGTACGTTGCATCATTGTTTTTGAATCAAACATCACATGCTGACCATATTGATGACGATAGATGGTGGGTTCTTTATTCTCGGTGATCTATCGGTGAAGGTTCAAGGTCAATTCCGATTAAAGCTTACCTTATTTGAGATCACGCCGTAAGTGCTCGTTGTTGTTGTTTTTGTTTTGGGCCCTTTGTATTCACAAAAGGCATACCCCTTCATCCCTTAGATCCGGTGCCAGTCATCTGCAATCCATTTTCACCGACGTATTTATGGTCTATTCACCTAAACAATTTCCTGGTCCTCTCGAATCGACGTTTTTATCACGCTCATTTTCCGATCAAGGAGCACGGATCAGAATCCGTAAAGAGCACCAGTAGGCATCTTTTCATGCATATACCCTGACGAGTCAATTGACCAAACCCTTTTCAACTTGTGTAGAACCCGCAAGCGTAAAGCTAGTTTCACGAGCGTCGAAAGCAACTCACCCGTTTCACCTCCACCCTCAACAATCGAAGCACCCACTACCAAGAAGCCATGCATGCTACCATCACTTAGCCAGCTATTCGCTGAAGAACAAGTGGATGCTGCTGTCACCATGATGCAATTACGACACCATCCTTGGTGATGGTATTTTGACATTTTTCCCTCTCCTCACGTTTCTTGTATATACCCTGATCCACTTTTCATTTCATTGTCTATACACCATTACCCCCTTCTCTTGTACAAACCAATCAAGCCATCATCATCCATTCAACGTAGATCACCTATTACCAACGCCTTCACCATCACCACCACCTGCCATTGCCTATGATGTTCATCTCCCCTAACTATCGCTTTTCCTCTCAACCTACGAAATGATGATGCACTTTAGAGCTTTCAAATTCTATAGCATATAAAGCATCCCTAACCAATCCTTTACGTCATGATGTGGTCTGATCGGATTATGCCGGGTGTGGTTGTACAGCATTCGCTGTGGTGTTACCAATGAAGCTAATCAACTTACATACATACATCAGCCTACTTTTACACGCACACGTTTTCCCCAATCCAATTGGTTTAATGATTTACGTTGTCCTGGAAACAGCGCTTCTCGATAATAATAGCAGTATTGCTGCATCATGCACAAGGCTGTAATTATCCCCAACGCCGAGGTATATATGGCTGCAACAGTTAAGGTTGTTAGGATGCATCGACAACGTAACAGCTGATGTTGTGTGCATGAAAAGAAATAGAGAGAGAGAGAGAAAGCATTGGCCAAGTACCCGCACACACATACACACACACACACCACCCTTCCTTTCCTCCTTCAACCTTGTTATCTTTTATATGCATCATACAACAATATCGACTTTATCATTGATCAAACGTTTCTATTTGCTACGCTGAAAGTAATTCGGATGTCCAAACGTTACTTGAATGTCGGGGTGGGGGAAACCATCAAGGGGTCCATGGATCGAACAATGAGTGAAGCGTGTCAATGCCAATCAACAAGTCCAAGACGACGCCATTGCGACATGCACCAGCAGCAGCGATTGTTGAAGCTTTGAAACAAGAGCAGCCGTGCAGTACCTGAGAGCACCTATTTGAGAGCAACAACACGAAGCCAGTACTACTCCTCAATGGTATGGTGGGTTTCCCTTGAATGTCTCCTTGTCTAGGCGGGGCAAGTAGTACCTGCTCTATCTCTCTCTCTCTCCCTGTTCACTCCTCTCTTTTTTTGTATCCTTTTCCAATTACCAAAACTGAATAAAGTGCAATTATCCTCGAGCATTCAAGAATGATGGATGATCCATGATCGACACCAATCAACTACAAAGAAAAAGGCGGTGATGAACAAAGGTAAAGTAGAGCAATAAAGGGGAGAGGAAGCAAAGTAAGGGAAAAGGCGGCAGGGTGTTGATCCTGCAACAGGTACAAATGCTGCGCGTGAAGATGATGCTGACTTTTTTGTGAGTCCCTTAATTCTCTATAGCACAGGCTCACTCTCCAACCACGGATACAGAAAGAGACCATGAGCAAATCCCATTATCATGAGTAGAATGAATCCAAGGCGGGATACAACCAGATCGGAACCGATGCTTGTTTTTTCTTTCTTTCTTTGATCCTCCTTGGAAAAGGGGCAAGTGCAAGGCAGCAAGAGAGATGAGAATGTTTTGAGCCAAGGTGAGTGTGTGTGAGTGGATGAGAAAGCGCAGCACATTTGATTTTCTTGCATACACAGCTTTAATTCTCTTTTTCCTCTTTCTATCACTTCTTTTTCCTTTTTCTCTTTTCTTTCTTCTCATTTCATCGTACACTATACATTCCAGGTTAGTCAACGCCCTATCACTGCATACATGTCATAGGAACTAATCCAACAACCTTTGGTATCTTGGCAACATTCCTATACAGCAATGCTTTATTCATTTGATTTTGCAGCACAAGTCACCAGGATTTGTATGGATGAGATTCGACGACGAGGTAAACCTTTTCCTTTGCTGATCGATCAGCCAATAAACTCATCAACGGGTGTATCACTCATTATTAGGCATGCAAGAACGCAAGATCCTACGCAAATCAGGTAAGGATAAAAAAAAGAGAAATGACTTGTTGTGGTATATACAAGAGAGTTTGACATGTAAGGGGGAAACATTTAGCACCCAGCATGGTGCTGTTCCTCAAAGTATTTAGAGAGCAGCGATGCACCCCGGATGATGTTACCCATGTCAGCATCCACTCGGTTGCAACATTGATGCAGGATACACTCTGGTGCTGTCAGGAGCGAATCGTGCCAAAGACTGTATGGCGAGTTATCAATTACGAAAGTATGTAGGTCACTTGTTGATTGCCATCATCATCTCCACCTCCTCCTTCCCCATTTCCCTCACTTTCCCCTCGTTTTTACTTTTCTTGATCACCTAACATTTTTATCACCTGTAGCATGCACATTATCAAGTTTATCTCGATACCTCACCAGCAAAGGCGAGCAACTGTTGATTGAGATATTGGATTTCCTTGTCGAATTGATGCAACACAAGGGCAAAAATCTCATGGACGCATATCATTTGGGCGAAGCAATGGGCAAAGTGACATTAGGACCAGCAGACTGTGACCCCATCATTGCCGAAAAAGCGAGCCACTTTTTGACACGGATGATTATTGAGCACTCGAAACGAATCCATATGCACAAGCAAGTTCAGCAACAAAAGCGAGTAGACTCGGGCGTGTCATTGATGTATGATGAGATCCAACCCATGTCCAAGATTGAAGCAGCACGTGCCAAAGCCAAATCATACGATCGCTTGATTCGCCGTATTCGTTATAGCAGCCATGATTGGGCAGCTAATACAGTGGGTATTCGTGCCATGTTGGATGATGATTATGAGCCAGAGCCCATCACTCCTGAAGAACCATGGATCTCTGTATTTTGCACCGAGCTTTCCAATTACGATCCAGAGGCATCGCCATTGCTTTTCCGTATTGTTGCCGAAGCCAGTAAACCTGTTGTCCCCATTCCTGCAGACCCATTTGTGTACCTCAGCAATGAAGATCCAACCATGCATGTGCAAGGTGCATTTAGTGAATTTGCTCCCCTTTGTGCAAGCAATAATAACAATCAGCAGGCTGCTTTGTATCCTTCGCATCATCACGACCATAAGATGGCGGCTCATCTCAAAAAGATCAATCACTCCTTTTCCAACATGAAGCTCAACTTGAGAAAGCCTCGCTCCCATGACTCAGCATTCAGCAGCGAAGAAACTGTACGTGGTGATGATGATGCTCGCACACAAACGACCTCTCATACGACCACGGCGGCTACCAACAATGAAGATGGAAAGTATCACCACCATCATCAGCAACAGCAACAACCACCACAACAGCAAAAGCATGTTAGGAGCATGGTGCGGAAAGTGATCAAAATGAGCTCTCGAAAGCATCTTCAGCAGCAACCCCCTGCTAGTAGTCTTCACGCTTAGTTCTATATAATCCTTTTCCCCTCCCACAAGCATCACACAAGCACACGTCCTTTATTTTAACTACCATCTCCTCCTCCTCCTCCTCGACTTTCCCCTTTTTTATTATTGCAACATGTTCATGCACATTCTCACTCTCCGTCGCTTTGGTCACACTCACATTATCATCAACCGCTTTAGTTCTTTTTTTCGATTATGGAAACTAATATACATATTACGAACACAACATTTCAGAGTGCTCCGTGAAAGTCATCCATTAGCTACGTACTTTGCTCTCCCTTTCCAATCTATCCCTCTTGTTTGTATATGGCATCTTCTTCTCCTTTGCCGGTTAAACAATACAAAAAAAGAAGGTGATTGGCCTTCATGTCAAAAAAGAGATTGACGCATGCGTCTATATTATTCCGTGCATGACATAAACACAAAAGCATGCCATGTGTGTGTACACACACAAAGCACCCTCATCATATGACACATACACAAAAACGTTCACCTCCTTGCTTAAGGAAATATAAATTTGTGTGAGAGTCTGTGTTGCCAAAGCACCACCACCACATGAAACAAAAAGGGGAATCGATCATCTACTGACCCGATTATTTACAATAGCAAAGATGCAAGTACCCAGTACCATTGCATGGGGATAGGTTACGTGAGAGAGTGGGGGTCTCGTTTGTTGTCATGTGGGGGAGCACGTCAAAAAAAATACAGAATGCCACAAAAAGTAGAGAAAAGAGAGAGAAGCATGACCCTGTACAAGGCACATCAGCTGGCAATGACCATCATAGTAGTAGCGGCCATCACCAACATTACCACGAGCATGATCGTTAATAAAGCGTAGCAGTATCGGGGGATGATGATGATGACGACAACAATAAAGGGGGCTCTATTAGTATCCAAACCAGGAAGACGCACAGACAAGCTTGCTGTTGTTGTTGTCTCTGATCATGTAGAAGGTGCTTGTTTGTATATATGTACACATCTCCTAGCACATGCTTCTTCCTGTTACCAGTAACACATGGGTGGTGGAAAAAGGGCACACTGAATGATCCATCATGTCAATGCAAGTATCACTCACATGCACCAACAACACACGCCTCCACTGCCTTTTCACCAAATACAACAAAAAAACCAAAACTTGGGTACCCGACTCGGAGGGCGATCCGTTGTGTTGATTTGTCACATGATGGCCTTATAGTTCATTGGGTTGTTTTACATAAAAAAGGAGTGTCACATAAAAAGGCGCACAAGCATGAGAGAGGAGAGCAAAGAATGTGGTATACGGGAGGGAAAAGCGCAGTAGTAGGATAGTAGTAGTAATAGTAGGGCAGTAATCGGGAGGCTGTTTGTTGCAAGCGAATGGAGTGGGGGAGGAAAAAAGAAACGTGAGAATGAAAATGGATGATGCTGCTGGTATGAAAGAAAACGAAAATGACGAAAAAGGTATCGAGATTGGGGAAATAGGATAAAAGACTATGAACTAATACTATACACAAAAAGCAACAAAGGATGTGTGTGTGTAAGAGGGAGAGAGAGAGCAAGACATACGCTGGCTGCTGCTGCTGCTGCTGAGGGTGACAAAACGAAAAAAAAGAGCTATGTATAAATGATGGGATATGTAAAGGCAATGATCAAGGGATAAGTATATAGACACAAAAAAGAGAAACCACTGAAGAAAAGCTTGATGGATTAAAAAGAGGAGCATATTGTTCACCGCATGGCAAAAGAGTAGTGGTGAGGCATTGGAGGATGATGCAAATCTGTAGGCGTTGGTGGATGATCGACGTAATCAAAGGAAGGTAACTTGGTACGTCGGAAGGCCCATTTACGACTATCATCGTGGTTGTAGGCATCTGATGATGGATGTGTGTGTGAGAAATGGCATGCTTCTATTATGCGAGGATGATCATTTTTCTTTACCTGCAAAGCCTTGGTAAGCATAAATGTCCAGCTGACGGCGTTTCTTTTCCATTGCCATTTCCGAATATGCCATCAGCTGCGCATTTATCGATTCGGATTCCAACATGGGTTGCAAAATACGTCGACGTGCATTGATGAACCAGTTGCTGATCTGGTTAACGGTAAGGCCAGTGCGATTCGCAAGCTGAATCTTTTCCTTTTCAGAAGGATAGGGATGTTTCTTGTGGTCAACGAGCCATCCTTTGAGAAACTCAGTCACCTCTTTGGGTAGGTTACCCCGTCGTCGCTTTTTTTGAGTTGTTGTTGATGATGCATCCTTGTTGCTATCAGCAGCAGCAGCAGCAGCTGTTGTTGATGATGGTCTTGTCTCAGCAGGCGGTGTTGTTGTGGATGCAAGTGGTGGTGGGACATAGGTTTGTTCAGGTGACAAGAGATCATTCACACCCAAAGGATGATGATGATGAGCCGACATTTTGGTGCTGCTGCTACTGCTGCTACTGCTACTACTGCTGCTATGGGTTTGTAAAAGAGGTGGAGGTGTAGTTGCAATGCTCTCATCGCATGAGCTACTTGTCCAACTGGATGATGAGGATGAAGATGAGCTGGTGCTGGTGCTAGGAGACACATCCAGCTGATCACTATCTTCATTGTATATATCCCCCTTTTCTGGAAAACAAGGTTTTAGCGCCATCTGGATATACAGGAGGACAAAGACATATCATGTACTCACCTGCAGAGCGACGTGCGGCTATCCATGCTTTTGCATTTTGCTCTAGCATTTCGGCAATCTTTTTTCGGTGATAATCAATCAAGGTTTGCCGATGAAAATCCTCGGAAGAAGAAATAGGTTCACTCGCTGGGTTATCATGGTACAGCACAAGAGGACAAAAGACACGCGACTAGTAGATGCACAAGCATGTTAATTTACCTGCACGCATTTGTATGTAACCTCCTCCTCCCCCCCCCTTTTGTAGACATTTACATCTCGGCGGGAATGATGAGAAGTGGTAGATGTCATGCTGTGTGCAGTGTTATGTATTTATAACAGGTATTGTTTGGTATGAAAAAGAGGGGGTGAAAAAAAAAGCTATGTGCACGAGAAAGAGATAGAGGACGGAGAAGGAAGAAAGAAAAAAAGAGAGATGGGAATATGGCAAAGGCTTTAAATATGGTTTCATTATGTGCAAGTGGTGGGATTGGGGGGTGATGCCGGGAGAATAATGAGAGAGTGAAAAAAATGAGAGCACACAGGGAGAGGGCAAATGTAAAGCAAGCACGAACACTGAAGCGATACACACACACGTATACTTTGATGCATACGTGATGCACCCTTTCCAATCACACATGCTTACACAGATTACCAAGCAAGACAATAAGCAAGGATACATGTCAACAGCCAAAGTTCACTCGTTTTGAGCTCCTTTTTGGTTGTTTGACGTTGCCCCGGTATCCATTACCCAACGACCCAACGCTAGCACAAAATCATGGGGTTTATTTGGTATCCCCGAACCATTGCAACCATAACCAAATACGCACACAACAACAACCACCATACATTATAGATCAGGGTTGGCGAGTTACGTAGCAACAGGCAATGAATGAGCACAACCAAACCCCTTGATGATGTGTATACATACGTTGCTCTTGTGACCCATCACCGATGGGACCCCCGTTTCCTTCCAATCCATCAGTAATGCCGCGTTGCTTTTGTTTTTGCTCCTTTGCAGGATACAAAGCATCACCACGTCGCTCGTCATTTGTCCACATTGTCCGATTCATGGGAGCTCCAGTGATCGCCCTGTATAATAAACAAGAGCCATCTTTTACTGTTATTCTAATATCACCCCTTGCCCTATGTCGGTTGTCATCAAAGGAGGAAATGGCGCCAGAGCGCGCGTTTTTTGTTGCTATAGGGAGAAAGCAATGAACGACGTGCATGAGAGGTATGAGAAAGAGACAAGGAGTACGATGGCCATAGTGAATGATTTGATGATTGTAAAGAAAAAGATGCTAGGCAGTATAGCTAAAAGTGTGCACTGACCATCATATGATGGCTTTTGGTTACCCATCCCATCACACAACATCTCATCCCCCGACATAGAGAGAGAGAGAGAGTGACAGCAAATGACGACCCATTTTGGATCCCGTGGCCAATTGCAGCAGAGCCTTGTCAAGATCGATTGTCATTCTTTTTTCTTGTGTGCATGCGATGACGGATCATTCTTTATTGATTTGGGGGGGGGGAAGAATCAAATAGCCAAGGGGACATTAAGAGAATCCTGTTCTATGTTGCGCCCAACAATCAAGTTTTTGCTCTTTTCTTCTCTTTATGCACATGGTCACACACACACACAAATAAGCATCGTTGGCCCCCGCACAATACACTCCTTGATTCTCGATATGCAAGGGCATAGAGATGATGATTAACCTCTACACTGAGATTCCCATATCCTCAAAAGCAAAGCAAGCAAAAAGGGCCTTAAACCAAGTGGAAATCCAGAACACGGCATGTGCAAGATCACCATTTATAGCGAAAAGTTTGGGGGGTTGGACATGGCTTTTTGTTAATAATGCTGTGTACCCATTTGTGTAGCCTGTATAAAAAAGTGGCTGCAAGGGCCATTTTCTCTCTCTTGAATTTTTTTCCTTCGGGCTGATGTGAGTAAAGTATGTATAGTGTGCAACGTCTTGATTCACGTACAAACAAGAAATGCAAGGCACAAGCCGTGTAACCCTCAACAGGTTTTTTTTTGTTCTTTATTGCTCAACAAGGGTCTTCGCAGATTCCCGCCACTTCTTGGCATCCATGCATTGCGCAAGGAGAAAACGTAGCCATAGAGGTCGAACGTAGATTGATTGTTCCAATACCATATATGCACAATGGTACATTTGGAAAGCGTTATGCAGCTACAAGGGATGAAACCCGAGAAGCTTGTCATCATCATCATTCATCACAGCGTCGTCGTGTTGCACAATCTCACCTCCCTTTTCGGATCAGGTTTGACAACTGACCTGCCATCCTTGACCTGAAGCGAGAGATGCACACACACACACACACACACACGCTTTCTCTCTAGCTCACTCACACGCACATGTTCCCCTTTGTTCAATGATGGTGGTCTCAGCTGACCATTACTTTTGATGCTTTAATCCCCGTTTGCCATGATCAAATGTCGTTTCTCTCGGCTCATTCACCTTCACCTTCACTCCCCCACCTACCACATTGTGTCTCTCCCCCCGAGTACCACCAAAAAGTAAGCTCACTAGTATATAAAAACTTTCTTTAAAATATAAATTACAGTTTAGAAACACATGAAGTTACTCTTTTTTGTTGATCACCCTTCTCCAGCTGACTCTATCCAATGACGCTGATGCTAATCGATTGCAAGTTCCCGCATATGCAGCTTCTTTTTCGTGTCCACTTGTGGTGACGGTGTGCATGCGCTGCTGAGCTTTCGTCATTGACAGCAACAAGCCTTCATAAAGAGTGCCTTGCTTTGCTTCGCATGTATTTTGGTTTCCTCAAGTGGTATTGTGTGCCATTGTGTACCCATCATCTTTTTTGGTGATCGTGTGTGTTTGTTATGCAGTTGTGCTCTTACCCTTTCAAGTCGGGTAATCCCACCGTTCTTTTTTTCTTTTACAATATATGAGAGTGCTTCGTATACCCCCTATATCGTTATGAGAAACCTTAACTCGGATTGCTGCTGTCATTGTTTGGTGTCACCTTGTAGACGTGCACGATTGTACAAAAAGCCGTAATGCTTCACTCACAATGATGCCGTAGAATGTAAATGTATTACCTTGATCCATCATCTCAAAAAGTAGTGTTCTTCTTTTATGATGGTTATTGCTTTAGTCATAGCCAAAGCTTGTTGTACATACGTGCTCGGGCTGCTCGATCACATTACCCCCTGCTTCTCCTCATTGATCGTCAATGACGACATTGGCTGCTGCTGCTACTGGAGCTGCAACGCCGCTGTAGCCAATTGCCAATCTTGTTCTCAAATCGCCCTAAATCCATGTTGAGCCTCATCCAATGCTGTTCCTGATTCCTGTGTAAGTATCCCTAATGCAATAACTGTTTCAGCCCATCGATTATTAGGAAGATCATGCAGCAATTAGATGCACATCGTCCCATCTCTCCATATTACGTGCATGGCTCATTATCGTTGTTGTATATGTGTGTCCCCTGAGAATATCATTGTCATCGTGAGCGATGTTACATCCGCATCATGGGAGATGGTTCCATGATGATGGGGCTTGCTTTAGACACATCATGTACCCTTGTTTTCTTACAACAGCGGAGCACACCGTATCATTATTATCCAAATGACTCATAAGGTGCCGTACATGGGCGAGAGAGCTGTCAGCTGCTGCTGCTGATCCATCTACAAATCGACCTCCCTACATATTATGGCCTGATGTTGTTGGTATTATGTATATCGGATCTTCTTCAACAAGCACCCACACAGGTGATTGTAATATGAATACATGAAAAGGTTGTCTTTTTTTAATAAAAGTAATAGAGATGATGGGGATGCCAATAATAAATAGATATGTATACACAAAATTACAGTTTAAAAACACATAAATTTGCTCTTTTTGTTAATCAATTCTTCTAGCTGTGCCTCCAGGGATGCCAATGATTGCTGTGCCTTTTGTTTGTCTTTGCGCTCTGCAGCGATCTCAGCTTGCAGTTTTTGAGTCTCGGCTTGCATACGTCGATTCTCTTGTTCAAGTTGTTCACGTTCCTGTTGCATTTGTTCACGTTGTTCTTGTGCCTTCTTTTGGGCCTCGGTTAATGCATCCTCAGTACCCTTGACGCGTTTCTCAAGTGCCTTGCTCTGCTGGGCATGCTGGGATCGTAGATCAGCTAGTTGCTTTTCAAGAGCCGCCTTTGTATCATCCATCGCCTGCTGTGAATCCTGTTCCTGCTTGAGTAGTCTGCTAACCTCGCTCTCAAGTTCCTCAGCAAGTGATTGATATTCGGTGTTTTCATCCTCAAGTTGTTTACGCTTGGATTCCAGTTGAGCCATACGCTCCTCATACAACTTGGCTACTTGATCACTGTCACCACCACTCGATGCCACATGATGGGTGAAGGTTGCCTTTTCCAATTGTTCCTGGAGATCGCTGATGGTACGTGCATGTGATTCAATTTGAGAGCGGAGTGATCGAAGATGGCCATCCTTTTCTGTATTTGAAGCGTGTGCATCCTCAAGTTCCCCAATCAATTCATTGTACTCCTCTTCGCTAATGGCTGATGATGGCATTGCTTCCAAAGCTGCTGCATGATCTTGCTTTGCTTTTTGTAGCTCTTTCTCCAATTGAGGGATGCGTCGTTCAAATTCTTCATGTGTTTGTGTCAGCTCAACAATCTTGCTATCCAAATTCGATTTCTCCTTTTGCAACTCGGCAACATGCGTCTGTTCCTTGGCAAGTTGTGTAGCAGATTCCTTCAACTCGGTGTCCAATGTTGTCAATTTCTGCTCAAAAAGCGTTTGGGCATCCTTGGCTTGTTTGTTGACAGATTCAATCTCGGCCTTGTATTTATGTGCATCTTCCTCATGGCTTTGCTTGAGTCGATCCACCTCGCTTTGTAATGTTGTCAACTTTTGAACATCTTCCTCACGTTCTTTCTTTAACTGCTCGAGCTCGGATTCCAGTGCCGTCATTTCATCCTTGTGCTTGCGTGAATCGTTTTCTCGTTCATCCTTGAGTTGCTGAATCTGAGACTCCAATGTTGTCAAGGCGTCTTTATGTTGACGTGAATCCTCCTCTCGCTCACGTTTGATTTGCTCAATCTCCGTCAAGAGCTCATCGTTTTCAGCTGTCACCTCATCCAACACACGTAGCTTTTCGTTTTCTGCATCATTCTTCTGAGCCTCCAATTCCTCAAGTGCAACTTCAAGGTGCTGTAGATCTTGTTGTAACTCATCCATTTCCTTCGTTTTGGCATCAAGTATGGCTTGCTTCTCATCCAACAATCGTGTCATCTCGCCTGTTTTGTCGTTCGATGCCAATGCACGTCGTAATTCATCCTCCAATGTTTGTACACGTGCTTCCATGTTTTCTTTTTCAGATGCCATATCTGCAAGGGCCTTGATCTTCTCAGCCAATTGACGCTCCATATCATCATGCGAAGATTGTACATTGAGTTGTCGTGTGCTGTATTCTCGTTCCTTATCAGCCATCCTTGAGTTGTGTTGCTCATCACGATCCATCAGCTGCTGTTTGTGATCCGCCTTTGTGGTCTCTAGCTCATCAGCCAACTGCTTCAATTGCTTCTCATAGGCAGTGATTTGTTCTCCAAGGTCGGCAATTTGAGTCTTATCATTGTTGCTACTTTGTTGGTATCTTTCAAGTTCAGTGCGAGTATCCTCCAATTGTTGTTGAGTGGATGCGAATAAAGCAAGCTTTTCCTTGAGATCAGCAATCTCCTCGTTGCCATGGCTACCGGCTTGTTGGTATTGAGCAAGCTCAGCACGAGCGTCGTGAAGCTGTTGTTCCAAAATACGTTGATTCTCATCAGCCTGCATTTGATGCCGATCCAATTCAGCCTGCTTCTCAGCTAGTTGATGCTTTAGTTGTTTATCGGCAGCATCTCGTTGACTTGATAGTTGATGTGCAAGCTCGGATTGTGTATCAGCAAGCTGTTGTTGCAAAATCGCAAGTTGTCCTTCCTCAATAGCCTTATTGCTCAACAAATCCTTGTGTCGTAACAAATCATTTTGTGTCGCTAATAAACGATGCTGCAATTCGTCAAGTTGTTGTGTGCTTTGTTGAGCTTCACCAAATGCATGCTTTGACTTTTCAAGCTCACTCTGAGTCTCAAGCAATTGTTGTCGTAAACCATTGAGCTGCTCGGTAGTCAAAGATTTGTCACTCTTATGCTGATCAAGATCTGCAAGTGTATCGGAAAGACGTTGTTGCATATGCGCCAATTGCTCCTGTGTAAGCATCTTGTCATCCTTGTGCTGAGAAAGCTCATTTTGTGTATCAATCAACCTCTGCTTCAATTCATCCACTGCAACATTCTTGTCGGATTGTTGTCGTTCAAGCTGAGAGATCGTATCTGCTATTTGTTGCTGCATCCGATCCAAATGGTCACGTGACTTGGCCTTATCATCTTTGTATTGTGAAAGCTCGGTACGTGCATCCATCAATTGCTGCTGTAATGCATTCAATCGCTCATCAGCAAACATCTGCTTTTCATTTTGTTGTTGATCAAGCTGCTGAAGAGTCTCAGTAAGGCGTTGTTGTAAAGCACTCGTCTCATTGCTGCTTGTAACCTTATGCTGCTCAAGCTCGCTTAGAGTGGTTGATAGGCGATCTTTCAAGGATGTCAATTCATTCTCTGTCATCTTTTTGCTGTCCTTGTGCTGCTCAAGCTCATTGAGTGTCTCTGCCAATCGTGCCTGCAATTTGGCTTTTTCAGATGCAGTGACGTTGCTCTTTTCCAGCATATGCTGATGATGAGTGAGCTCTTCTTGTGTGGCGGCTAATTGTTGTTGTAATGACGTCAAATGACCATTGGCAAGACTGAGGCTGGTATTGTTTGTGTTTTGTATATCTGACAGCAGATCCTTGTGGCGTTCCAATTCAGCTTCCGTTGTTGCCAGTCGTTGTTGCAATTCCTCTTTTGTTGATTGTACAGCCTCTTCACGTGCAATCAAGAGAGCAGCAATCTCCTTTTCCTTTGATGCCAAAAGCTCCTTGTGACGAACCAATTCATTCCTTGTATCTTCCAATTCTTTGGCACCACTGCCCATTTTAGCCTTGTACATTTCCAATTCATCACGGCTGGTTTTGAGTTGGCTTTCAAGGGATGCCGTTTGTTGCTCCAAGGCTGATTTACTCTCATCCAATGCTGCACGAAGCTTTTCAACTTCCTCATCCGCTTTCTCTTGCTTTGATTGCAAATCACGTAATTGAGTCTGATACGATTCAGCCATGTGCTCCTTATCATGCTTGGTTTGTTCCAATTGCTGAGTCATCTCTTGATGCTGCTCTTGTAACTTGGCAAGTCGACTTTCAAGATCACTGATTTGCTGCATGCGTGCTTCACGTTCACGAATATCAGCTTCCTCTTTGGCACGTGACATTTCTTTGCTCAAAGCATCATCCACAGCAGGATGCTCTTCGCCATCAGGTCGTTGCAACATCTCCACTTGCTCTAATGCCTCTTGGTATCGCAGCAAGACTTCATCCAATTCCTTGGTTGTTTCATGATGATCCTCTTGAAGCTCACGTAAATCACGTTCCAATTGCAATGCGCGTGCTGCTTCATGCTCTGCACGTTCCTCGGCTTTCTTTGCTGCCATGGCCGCTACTGAATCAGGTGTCTCTTTTTCCTCGGCATAGCTACGGCGATATGCTTTACGACGTGTTTTGCTGCTGTCGCTGCTTTCCAATTCCTGAGGATCCTTTTCATAGCTATCAGAGCCCTCCTTTTCCAACGATGATGATGACGCATCTTTTTGTTGATTGTGTTGCTGCGTGGCGGTTGTAGATAAATGTTCAACTTCAGTCTTTAGCTGATCACGTTCCTTTTCCAACTGATTGTATTTGGCTGTCAATTCATCCAATTCATTGAGCATCAATTTCTGAGTATCGGTGTCTTCAGCCTTGGCAAGCTGTTCACGCAACTTGACAATGGTATCATCACGTTCAGCAATACGGCTCTCGAGATCCTCCACATTCTTCTCAAGTGCAGCCTTGTCAGCCTCCGAAGTCGCAAGTCGTTGTTCAAGATCAAAGATGTATTGTTCGGTATTCTCATCCGTTTCCTTAAACCTCATAATACGAGACTTGAGTTCATTGAGTAGTTCCTGATCACGACGAGCATCCTTGGCAGATTGCATCAATTTGCCTTCGAGTTCATCGATATACGTCTCGTTGCTTTGCTCTCGTTCCTGCAATTTGGTGATACGTGTACGTAAATCGAGTACTGTTTGGTCTTGAGTCTCAAGCATCAATTCGCATTGCTCCAATTTGGCTCGTTGTTCCTCAAACCCGATATCCGAATGATTCAATGCTGCACGTGCCATGGCAAGTTGAGATTCAAGGGCTGTAATGCTCTTTTCATACTCTTCAATCACAGGCTCCACAAGATGTTGGAAATCATTATTGGTTTTGCTGATCTCTTCCTCACGTTTACGTATCGTACGTAGTCGTTTTAATTCGGCCTCGACAACTCGATTGCGTTCTCGTGTCACTGAAGCTTCACCATCCAATTCTTCCACTTGTCGTTGTAAATCGGCAATCACAAGTCGTTGTTCCTGAAAGAGTTGGTCTACATCCGCATTTGTTGATGCTGCTGCGCCGCCACCATTGTCACTACCCACCACAGTGGATGATACGGATGAGCTGACTGATCCAGATTTGAGATTGCGTACTTCATGTTTGAGTTTTCCAATCATTGATCGTAATAATTCGATATTCTCGGTCGTCATCCATTCTTCAACTTCATTCTTCTCAACTCGATTCTTGATATTGCGTGCACGATTGGCGTATTGTAGCGTATTGAGAGTCTCGGATAAGTTGTATTCTGCTGGGCTGACACATGCAATCATTAATGTGGTTGCGCTACCACCTAAAGAATCCTGCAGCAATCGAGTCAACTTTGAATCACGATAAGGGACATGTGTGCCACGCTTGGATGGATCGCCAAGTGCTGAAATGACATTGCCAAGTGCGAGTAAACCAGCATTGATGTTGATGCCTTCTTTACGACGATCCCCTTCAGCAGCTGTGCGTTTCAACTATGTAGAATGATGATGATCAATAACACCATAAATAAACATCACATGGTCCTTTTTGCTTACCCGTTCACTACCAGCCAAATCGACAAAGTGGAATTTGGAACTGCTGACCATCCATTCACCATCACGTGTTGCTCTCTTATCACTCGGGTTGCTGCTGCGTGATACCCATTTCTCATGCTTCAAGGAAACAGAAAAAATGGCGTGGGATCGGGAGGATTTTTCATTCATATCCGTGGCACCTGTGGCTCGGTTGCGAGTGCCTTGTTCAAGATAACTAAATAGCCCCATGAATGGCCTACTCATATACCACATGGCTCTTGTTTATACTTACAATAAAACATCTTCCATACTATGTACAGGGACTTCTTTGACGCCTGTCCAATAAATATGACCTTTTGCATCTTCACGGATAGTGATCGGTGGTCGTTCCGAGACCGGGGTTCCATTCAACAAGTCGTTGAGTTCTTCATTGTAAATCTCGATAAATGACACCTTGACAGAGAATTTGCGAGTATTGTTGTTGTTGTTGTTGTTGTTGGGTGATGGTGTAGGTGGATGATGATGCATAGAGATACGAGAAGGAGGACGTAATCGAGTGCCTGCTGTATTGTCGGTGGATGAAGACACTGAAGGTGCAGGTGTGATGGGTCTTTCTCCGCCACCGCCGAGGGGTGATGATGGTGATGCAGATGATGATGATGATGATGATGTATTGTTATTGCCGGTAAGAGTATCAAATAAAAGTGCCATGGCACGAGGCACAATACCCTCTTCTTCTAAATTGTAACGACCGGATTGATGCTGTGCTGTACCCATGGTATACGTTTTGCCTGATGATGTTTGGCCCTACATAATAGATACATCCATTATTAGCATGCGTGTCATTCATTCGTCATGATCATACGAGGTTCGTTGATGCTCACATAGGCAAGGATGGTGACATTGTAACCTATTCATCATGTTAGTAAGTAAGTAAACCTCCATACTTTCATATCCAATTCCATTGCATACCATCAATAAACTTGTGGATGAGTTTAGAACCAAGTGTTTCAAAGACTTGACTCTGCTGGCTGTTGGTGCCAAATACATGATCGAATGTAAACAACTTGTTGTGGGGTACAACGTGCACAGTCTTTTCATGGAGCTTGAGAACATCGTCATTGGAGAGATTGGCAAAGCGAGGTTGAGCACGATCGCGATTGGTCAGGGGACGTATGCGTAGAGCTAATATAATATATAATTATGCCTCGGTCAATTCTGCAAGCTTGTATTTTCAGGGGGGAAGCATTTGATATAGTATCTAACTTGCCTACTTGAACCGCAGCTGATTCTTTCGCCATCAAGGAATGTCAATTGCGGATGCACGAGGGGTGGTGATTGTGATTGTGGTGGTGATGTTGGTGGGTTATATAAACAAAAGGGTATAACAAGAAAGAGGCGGGGAAGGAAGAAAGAGAGGTGTTGGGTTGGAAAGAAGAAAAGGAAAGGTTGAATACGAAAAAGGATGAAACGCGACAAAAGTATAAAGTGTTGGATATAATAGCCAAGTCAAGGAAATGAGCACGAGTGCTACTCGCCACCATATCACACTCTATGTTACACGGGCATACATTGCCGAAGCACCAAAAAACATAATGTTACCACACGGCTTTCTCCCCGATCCACTCCGTTTTGCGTTCAGATCACCCATCACATCTTGCATGTCCTATGCAAACAATCATGCAGGAGCCAACTATTCTTTTAAACAACGCTTGTAATCATCATACCATCATCTTTCGCAAGATGGTGACCATGACAACCTATAGCATTTCTTTGCACTTTATGTAATCAAATGTTGCATCAAGTCCTAATGTTGTTTCATGCTTAAGCAGAGCGAAGGATCTCGGTGACTACATGTACAAAACAAAAATCAGCCATTATGATCGCAAAATCATACACGCTATTCCATTCAATCACTTACACTTCTTGGAAGCAGCAGTGCTAGCCTTCTTCTTGGGTTGAGCAACCTTGGAGACCTTGCCAGCCTTACGCTTCTCTTGAGAAAGGATCTCAGCACGACGAAGGACTTGGGCATAGGGGTTGAGGCGGTTCATGACACCTTGGTTACGAAGAGGGTTCTTCTTTTGGGTGAAGGGACGCTTGACAGTCTTGGGACCAGCAGGACGAACAACGGATTGCACTTCATCAGAGTTGATGAGACGAGTGACATCAGGGTTGGTCATGATGTGAGCAGGCAAGACGTAGTCCTTCTTGAGGGTAGCAGGGCTCTCGTAGGTGCCATAGAGCTCATCAAGAAGAGCAATAGCGCCTTGGGTCCAGATGATGAAACGACCAAGGTGACCACCAGGAGCAAGTTGAAGCAAGTTCAAGCGACGAACGTTGACGAGCTCAACACCGGGCAAGTTGCGGAAGGCCTTAGTAAGACCGTTATCCTCATTGTAGATAACAAGAGGACCACGACGTTGGCGATGACGGCGGTTACGGATCTTACCAACACCAGCACGGAGCTTACGAGAGTTGGAGACCTTGAGGACATCTTCATAAGCGTTGAGAGCCTTCAAGATAGCAACAGCTTCCTTGGTCTTGTTGACAGCTTGAACGTTATCAGAAACAACCAAGGGAACCTCCTCAATTTGCTCAACACGATGACCACGAGCCATGACCAAAGAAGGAAGAGCGGAAGCAGCCAAAGCAGAAGCAGTAGCGAAACGCTTTTGGTTCAAGTTGGTCTTGATGTGCCACTTGCGCCAGGTCTTGGTAGGAGCGAACATACGACCGGAACGGCACATGTTACCAAAAGCAGCTTGACCAGCACGGTGGGTACCAGAGCCATTGACACGGGGAATACGAGCAACAGCACGACCAGTACCCCAAGACTCGGCAGAGGTTTGATGACCAGCCTTCTCGGAAACAGCATAGGGCTGACGCTTGTTCTTGGCCATGTTGGTGTGGACAAAGTTGACAATGTCAGGACGAATGGGGGCCTTGAAGACAGCAGGAAGGGCAACAGTGCTGTTGGCAGCCTTACCGGACTCGGAGTAGACGTTGATGACAGGTCTGGCAGCAGACTACAATGTTTCCCAAGATCAGTCATCCATATCCATACACTTCTTTACCATCCATCCATCCATCCACTTTTTTCATCCAATCCTTTTTCATCCACATCTCATTTACATCCATCCATCTCACATCCTTCTCCATCGTCTTCATTCATGCCACAGTGTGCTTACCATTTTAAGTGCAAACAAAAAGAGGAAGATTAATTCGAATGGCTTGCCATGGCAATGGATTTAATTGTTGCCTACCTACCATTTCTGGCGGCGACGATTGTACTCAGCTGTGTACCTGATTATGTTGTCAGTGTGATCCACACCTTATCGTTTGGTAAAATAAAGCCATCATCCTCATTGATTCAACTTGGCTTCTGTTATTGGGGATCACTGCCGTAATTTTTTCCTTGTTGCGTCGTTGGTATTTGATGATGAGTAACCAAGTCGCCCGTTTATGTATCACAAGAGGAAGCTGTATCAAAGGAAATGATGAGTAGATGATTCATCATGCAATACCATTAGGCTTTACCTCATTGCAAAGAGCTGGGTATCACAATGTATTCATGACAATGAACAAGAGAAGAAAACACACTATGAATGACTATAGCGAATAGCTCTCATTCATAAAGTAGCATTGAAGGCCCCTCACCATGATACGCCTCTTTGAAGGTGACGTGGTGATATGATCATGAAAGAGAAAGATGCGTCGAAGTAAAATGAAGATGACGGGCGTGTGAATTTCTGTGCTCGTGCAAATAATTGCTGGTGAAGGTGCTCGCTCCCCAACTTATCACCCTTTCTTCCTCTTTGTAAGGAGTCTACGTGTGATGCATGAATCGGAAGATAGCATCATCAAACAACGACATCATCAATCTGCACCTTTTTTGGTCACCCATCATCCATTATGGCTATAGACATTCCCATTACAAAAGGGGATTACACTTTTGACGATGGTCTATGTATGCGGTCGTTCCAGCACTGCTGTAAACAGCAATGATCCAATTACATTGGTACTACCATGCATTGTTGGCAACGTGGTGTGTCATTTGGATTCGAATATAGGTAGAGCCCTCGTCAATTCTGAAGTTGAAAGACACAATGGCATTGTTGTAGTAATGGAAGAGTGCCTTGCTTCTCCTACACGATGGCTAACAAGAAATTGTGGCGTTACCAAGCACCCTCATTTTGTGTACCGATAAATGGCAGTATGATGCTCTCTCATATCTCCCGGAATTCCCGCCATTTAGGTTGCAGATCGTTGATCGAATGAATACAGAGGATGATAATGAAAAAAGGGGGGGAAGGAATCAAAAGTCAGTAATATGGCCAAGCCATTTAATGATGCAGCGTATGCTCTACACCAATCATCATCTCATCTGGTATCGCTCATCGAAAACTTTATCTTGGCAAATATGTGGTAAATGTAAAATTGGATATGGAAGGGATGGATCATTAAGCTTATATGAAATAAATACGAGATGGCACTATTGAAGAATGCAAGTAAGGAGAAAGAAAACACGCCCACGGCGTTATCGTCATTCTGTTCGGTGGCAGCGTCGGCGTAATGACTGCAAAATGCAGGACATACATACATCAGCCAGGTGGCAGCAGCATGATAAGGGGAGAAGGCGACACGTGATATGCATTTCCAAAAGCCCATCCCTTTCTCGGGCGATGCAGAGAGTAGTATATTCACCCCTTTCTTTCTTTTTTATCTCCCCTTTTTTGTGCTTCCCTCACACACTTGTTCCCTTCTTCTGCTTCTCCATTGACGGATGCAACACGACCGTTCTCATTCAGCGTCTTCATTGGCATGGAATACGCAAGGCATCCACGCTGGCTCCATATCGTCTGGATCCCCCATGGGATCCCCATTAGCATCCCCTCTTCACTCGCCTTGTGATTCGCCTCGTGAACAACTCCATAATCAGTTTGCTAGACAAGTCTCTCTGCAGCCTCCTGGTCAACAACAACCACAACAGCAACAGCAACAACAACAACAACCCGTAGCAGCAACCAACACCACATCGAATACAACGGGTACTAAACAAGCCAACAATACGTTTGTGCATAAACTATTCAAGTAAGTTCATCATCCACATCCATGATCCATATTCTAAAAAGAGCAATCATGTAGCATGGTGGTCGATAAGCAATATCAGCATTTGATTGCATGGACGTATCCAGGCACATCCTTCATTGTATGCAATATCACTGAATTCTCGCGTGATGTCCTTCCCAAGCATTTCAAGCACAGCAACTTTAGTAGCTTTGTCAGGCAGCTCAACATGTAGGTCTTCAACTCAACGTCGTTGTCGCGAGTCAATCCGGATGGGGGATATTTGTATGTGTCTTGTATGCACAGATCAATTTGCGGCGGAGGATGGGGAGGAGATTGGATATGAAGGAGAGCTTGTGTGTGTGTGAAGAGCGAGGATGATGATAGATTTATTTCGGTGATCCTATATCTCATCACCATTGCCTTGTTTTGTTTTATTAGGTACGGCTTTCACAAGGTCAACAAATCACCACGCGGGCATCGGGCATTAGCTGAGAATCAGATCTGGGAGTTTTCACATCCAAAGTTCCTTCGCGGGAGAGGAGATTTATTAGAGGAGATCAAGCGCAAAGCATTGGATACGGATGTGGTGCGACGTGATCAAAGCGATATCGGTACACATATGGCAGTGATGCAAGTAGCACAATCGGATATGATGCAACAATTGGCCCAATTACAGCAAAACTTTAACGAGCTGGTACGAGAATTACAAGACACTCGAAAACGACAAGCGGCACAACAACAAACAATGAAGCAATTGATGAATTATATGATCCATCAGCATGGCGTATCATGTAAGTCATTCAAAAGGGGAAGTAAGGGAACATGGAAAAGTTAACCCATGTTGATACATTAGGGCCCGATCAAAATATCAAACCAGAGCCCATAGATACGCATCCACCACCACCTATTTTTGTCACTACAGCCGATCCACATCACCAACATCACAACCACCATCAACCTGATCAGCAGCAACAGCAACAACAACAACAGCAACAGCACACGTACAATACACCCAATATATCACTCCCATCACGCCCTTCAATGCCATTGACAGTACAAACGCAAAATTTACACCACTTGTCTACAATGCAACACATGTCATCCACACACAGTGCCACTGGAGAATCTCCTGCATCACTAAGTCCCATGACAGCCCTCAACACGCCCATCCCACCAAGTCCAAGTACTATGTTGTCGGATGATGATGTCTTTTATACTCCACAGCCGAGCCCTGGAGGCTTGAATATGCAACATAGCTTGAGCAACGATCATTTATCAGTGGATGGATTCAATTTTCACCAGCAGCAATCGCCACAGAGTCCAATATCATACAACATGCATACGGATGCAGGTCCTGTTTAGATACAACAACTCCCCCACCACCACCCTACACCCACACCATAGATGTATACCAAAGTTGTATGTAAGCCCCCTGCTACACTCGCAACTGAGATATTTATGAGCATATAAAAGAGAGAGATTCAGGCATTGGTTTATACAACAACTCCACCAACGCTTAAACTTTCGGCGTTCTCCTCATTGGCTGCTTGCCCAAAATGATCCCAGTAGTACATCAATCATCAACAATGACCGTATTGAATAAAGAGCGAATGGATGTTAACGTATACCCCCATCTTTACATGTTTCTTACGGCACGTATTGATATGGTAAAAGGGCTGATTTTGTTGTTGATGTAGCTTATAGAGTAAGGTAACTTTTTGGCCGTGTGTGTACTTGATACAACAACAACAATTTACGGGCCGAAAACTTGCGGCGGGCCGCCGGCTGCATCAAATCAAACGTATATAAAAGAAGAACCAAGCATCGACCCCCACCATTTCTCACTACACGAAGATTCACCATGACGATAAAACTAGAGCCATCTTTTGAAGCACTTTTGAAGGTGATGCCGACAACGGATGTTATCGACTACAAAGCTATACGCCAGCAAATGAAGGATACAAGCATGGTGCCTCAGCACTACATTTCCAATATGGTCGAGGAAGAAAAGTATATCCCTACGCGTGCAGGTGACAATTTAAGACTGGTCATTACTCGCCCTGCCCATTTAACGCATGAAGCTGAGACTCTTCCCGTTATTCTCCACATGTAAGTATAGTAACGGACAGCAACTTGGTCATCGACAAAGAGGCTTGATCTCATATTGTTAATTACAGCCACGGTGGTGGTTGGGCAACAGGTTGCCCTGAAGCCTACATACCAATGCGTTCAACGGTAATTTCTTTATATCATACACAAGCGAGCCCATTGGATCGAATTGATTGACCACAAATACATGTATACTAGTTTACCAACGATGCACAAGCCATTGTTATCTCCATTGATTATAGCCTAAGCCCTGAAGTACAGCATCCAGTGGCACTTGAAGAGTGCTTTGATACGCTTGAATGGGTACTCAATCAAGGCAATGCATTACTCCATGGTGCGAATACATCAAAAATTGCTGTCGTGGGAGATTCCGCTGGTGGAAATTTGGCTGCTGCATTGTGCTGTAAGTATTACGTGATATTACATGACATCATTTGCTCTTTCCCGGCAATTCGGTTATTATGTATGTATGTCCTATTGACGAGCAATGATTGATTTAGTGCTTGCCAAGCAACGGGGACTTGAAAATGCGATCCAATTTGCAGCTCTTATGTATCCAGTGATTGATGCCAACTTTGATACCGAGTCCTACCAACAATTTGGTAAAGAAGGTTACCTCCTAAGCAGCAAAGGAATGCAATGGTTCTGGGATCAATATGTACCTAATCACGAGGATCGTCAGAATACGTTGGTATCACCCCTGCAGGCATCCCTTGACGAACTCCGCGGCTTACCACGCACAATGATCATCACTGGTGAAGTCGATATCCTTCGTGATGAAGCTGAAGCTTATGCTCACAAGTTGATGGCAGCGGATGTTTCGGTGGTTGCCACTCGCTATCTTGGAGCCATTCACGGCTTTTGTAGTTTTGCTGATGTGAGCCCTACTGGCAAAAGTGCAGTGAGACACATTGTACAAGAACTAAAGAATACGTGGGCAGCATGATCAGCATAATTAAACCCACCTTTTTATTATGCAAAAACAAGCACCATTAAGCTCTCAGTATGTGTATGCGAATGCGGATGTGTGTATGTGTGTGAGAAAAAAAGCAAGTGGCTGAATCAGCTGACATTGGCGGTATTGACATTGACATTACATATAAGGGAATGTCCATGAGTATGGTTCATGCGTTGGATGGAAAGATGAATTCTTTGTTTGGATATAACAAGGGAAAAAAGAAAGGGGATCACCCGAGAAGACTAAGAATATAGAGGTATTCAGGCATGCCTTGTGAACTGTTCACATGGCCTGATGATGATGATTGTGTATTGCCAGGTCAGAATGATGTTGTTGTGGCCCATCATCACCATCATCACCATCACCACCACCACCACCACAACTACTATATCCAAAACCAAACCATAACAAACTACTCACATTGTCATTCACACACACACGACCCCTTTTTTATTTTCCTTCTCTTTCTCTCTTTCTCTTTCTTTTCTTTCTTCTTTATTCTTTACCACCACACTTTAATCAACATAATATGCTCACGTCTGCTTTATCTTCACACTCCATACGACCTACGTCCCATTCGTCTGAAAACACCATTCCTCCCAATGACACTGGTCATTCAAACACAACGTCTTCTCCACCACCACCGCACATTCGTATAGTACCACACCTCGAGTCATCGCGATCACTGGTCTTTGGAGTCATTGAACGAGACGTTCGAGAGAACATCGTTATCAAAATTGGTCGCTTCACTGATCGCTTCTTGACACCCAACCGTATCACTTTCAGAAGCAAAGTAGTGAGTCGAGGACATGCTGAGTTATGGACTGAGGATGGCAAGGTAAGGTGGTGCAAGCAAGCAAATCTCCCCCTTTCTTTGTATGTGTGTGTGATCTCATTGTTGTTGTTGATAAGCTTTATATCCGCGATACACGATCCTCCTCGGGTACCTTTTTAAACCATGTACGATTGAGCGCCCCCAATCAAGAATCGAAGCCTTTCCAACTCAAGGATGGTGATATTATCCAATTAGGAGTGGATTATCAGGGTGGATATGAAGGTAATTACAAGTTGTGATGCAAGCGATGTGATGTCTCATGGATACTACTACTACATAATAGAAATCTATCGAGCTGTCAAGATGCGCATTGAATTGAATCGGACATGGCAACATCAACCAAGTGCTTATAGGTAAATCAAGACGATGAAGGATGAGAAAGGTTACTCATGGGTGAATGATGATAGTGTCAACACGTTCCAATCGTTACGCAATTTGATCACACCAACCAACAACATCACTGTGCTGGACACTGTCATGGATAACAACAACGACATTGACAAAAAAGATTCACGTATTGAGGATTGTTGCATTTGCCTATATCCCATTGCACCAACACAAGCACTCTTTGTGGCTCCTTGTTCCCATACTTTTCATTTCAAATGCTGTCGCCCATTGTTACAACACTATCCCGGATTCGCGTGTCCGATATGCCGCCAATATGCCGATCTTGATGCGAGTGTAGCTGTAGAAGCTCAAGAGGTAACTTTACACGGGCATTTCATTTTATTTGCGCGCTTCTTGGCAAGTATCATTCATTCACTCACTTATTATGATGATGATCTCAGGTACAAGAAATGTTAAAGCGGGCTGATTCTTCTGGACAAGGTATGATCTCCCATTTTCGCACATATACATGCATACACACTTGGCTGATACACTTTTCCCTCTCTTTTGATAGACTCCTCCTCATAAAAGCCCATCATCATATGATCCCGTAGTTGTGATTGCTATCCCCTGATTTGTGATATCCTTTCCCATTCCACGCACGCTAAATGTCATGCAAAATCCAAACCAAATCAAACAAAAAATGATACCATCGCATACACACACACACATACATATACACACATACATCATCGTCATCGTCATTGTTGTTGTTGTTGATGAAGAACAAAATGCAAAATGAGCGAGCACATTTATTCCTGGGATCTGAGACGAGCGCCAGCGTTGATAACCTTGACGTTGAGCTGAGCAGCACGTTCAATGATTTCGACACGCTTCTTGGCACAGACGTTGTGGGCAATCTCAGCAGCGTAGCTACGGTTGTGCATCAACAAAAGGTCGAGTTGCTTAACGTTGCTGACGGTGAACTTGCGGAAACCATTGGGCAACATGTGGCGGGTCTTTTTGGCAGAGCCATAACCGATCTTGGGCATGGCAGCTTGGCCCTTGAAACGACGACGCATGGCATTGTCGATACCCTTGGGCTTTCTCCACGATTCCTATATTCGTCCTCTCCTGTCAGCATCCATGTCAATGTTCTCTCTCTTTGTGTGTTCAAACTTACGCCGACACGAGCGAAGCGGTCAGACTGGTGACGCTTGAAGGGAGCAGTACGCTTCTTGATAATCTTGTGCTTGACGACGGGAGTCACCATTTTTCCAAGACTACAATGTTAAGTAAGTAAATGGATGGATGGATGGATGGATGGATGGATATGGATGGCTTACTTGAAGGATGGGTGGAAGAGAAGGATCGATTACTTCCAGCAACTCGTCCGCATTTGGCAAACGGGAGAGCTCCGACTAGCTGCTGTATATGGTTGCCACCCAACTATCATATAATCCTATTTCCATGACAACCCCTCCCCCATTTTTTACACTATACAGGATTTGTATTTTTTTTATCAAATAGCATCATAACAAAGGTGGTATATATATAACAATAAAATCTAATGAGACTCCACAGAAACGTTGGCTCTACTTGCAAACACCAACACCCATTTCATATTGGTGAGCATATACTTGAGCGCTCGTGTCCATGCTTCATCTTGATTAAATTGCACACGGATGGATAAATCACCAATCTTGTCCTTGTGAATACGGTACGGGAATCTCAAACTTCGATCTCTTTCCTCTGCAAAGTCGGTCAACTGCTTTAGGCAATTCAGCATCCCTTCCATAGCATGATCAAATCTTCGATTCAGGAACATCCGACTCAAGCCAATTTCAGATCCATATCTACGTAATGATGTCAACTTTCCCCTCCCATCATGGCACTCATCCTTTCTCCTTTCACTTACAATTCATACGAATTCACAATATCGCCATCCACCTTTTCCACTCGAGAAAATGATCCCATGGGTACAAGTCGATATCTGCATTACCTTTGTTAATACACACATCTCGATCAACCCTTGCTGACTTACGTTTTGAATTGAAATTTGAGCTTGTTAGCCACCGTGTAAAGAAGTAATAAGGTCTGACCACATGCTGCATTGATCTCACTCCATTCCACAGGATGCGAACTAAGTCTTCCAAGGCGAAACCCATTGATCGTACCGAATGGCCCATCCTGAGATATGCAGAATGCATCATTGTATACAACGGTACGTTGAAGTCGCTCGTATTGCTTGACGTCATGATCATACTTGAGGTTGATGGAATCACGCTCATTCTGAAAGTTCTCCAGCTTGATTTCATAATCGTTGTATTGTTCCCAAAAGCGTTCCTCTCGATCATCCAAAGCCTTCAATTCTCTTTCCAATTCTTCTAATTCTTGTTGTACCAATTCGTGCTCGCTTTGTGCCTTCGACAATTCGGCTAAAGCTTCCTTCTCGGCTTCCTTGAGCTATCATAGAGATCACGTCAATAAACAGCAAGGCTGTAAAGGAATCTTCATATACATACCTGCTCCACAGCATGTTCAAGTTCTTTTCGCATATCATCATCCACTCGATTTTCCTTGATCTTGGCAAAGAATTCAATGTAGGCATCACGTTCTCGACTCACATCTTCCAATTCCTTTTCAAGACTCTCGAGCAACAAGTCCGTGCATTCTTGACACATTGGATGATCAATACTGGATTTGGATGAAATGATGTTGAATAAACGATTGGCAACTCGTAAACGATGCGATAGGCTGTTGTTGCGATTGCTTGTATCGTCATGTGTAGATGATGATCCATTGTTCGCCCCTGTGGCTGTACTGGTGGTGGTATGATGCGGTTGATTGTTACTCGTGGTGGTGGTGGCGGCGGCGGATGTAGCATGAGGACTCGTAGTGAGATGATGATTGCTAGTAGCAGGTGATGATGATGATGGTATGGCAGTGGCTGTAGTCGTAGCAGGAGATGAAGAAGAATAGGATGCCAAAGGTGATGATGACGAGGGCACCTGATTTTGACCCACTTGTGACCTGGTCAATACCACGAACGATTCGGAAGGAAGAGGAAGACTATCACGCATAGATCGATTGTTGTTGCTGCCACCACCTGCCATGGATTGTTTGTTCCCCACGCCAACATGTCGCTTTGTTAAAGGATCCTTTGTTGTCGAGTGTTGTGAACTTTGCTGTCGTAACTGCTGCTGGTATTGTTCCTCGGCCGAAAGAGGTGCTGAATGACACATTCACCCATTTCTTTAACAAGGACGATCCTCATGTACGAGGTGGAAGAAGGAGCTTACCTGTCAACAGATCGGCTGATGCTGAATCCAAGTCTGCCAATGAGTCGTCGATGCGTAATGGTTGCTTGCAACGCTGGCATGTGAACGCTTGCATAATTGTAGTGGGAATAGAAAGAAAGATAAGGCGTATGTGCGAGACGTCGGAAAATGCCGCAGCCTGTCTGCGATTAAATTGACACACCCCACCTAGCACAAGTAAATGATCCAAAGCCAAATCCTTATTCATAAAGCATCCATATCAACCACTTTCAATAGTCAAATATCAAACTTCAATTCTCTATTACAGGTATAAGGATTCATTTACATTTTTTTCGAATAATACATTGTTGACTATCAAGGGATATTAAGAGTGGAAAAGTACAGAACATGGTTGTGTGATCAGTGAGAAATATGGCAGGGTAGGGATGTTGTTGGATGGTTGCCGTCACTTTTTCTTTTGCTTGTAATTGGCATTTGACCTTGGATGTCCTTTCTTTGCCCGTTTCAGCGTCTTTGATTACTCATTATGAAGGGGCTATCGCCTCAAGGAGTCCCAAATTTCCCATCAGATTGGAGTTGCCTTTCGGCTACAAATGTACAAGACATCCTTTTAGTAACATTTATCAATACATAAATGAGAGTGATACCTACCACAAATGGGATCAAGGAAAACAACCAAATGCCATTAGGCACCAACAAGAGCGCACCAATTAGTAAAACAATGAAGCGAGCTACATAGATGAATGCATGAGTACCCTCATTTTGGAAATCACATAAGACTCTCCTTGAGACTTACCAAAGGCCATTGATGATAATACGCATAAAAATAGAAGAAAGGGCGTATGATAGTGTTGGTTCAAACAGCCTTGTTTATACATGAGTGGGCGTGGTGGTGGGTAATGTTGTCGTGATGGATCGAACTGATAAATTGGTCAAGCATCTTGGGAGTACTGAGTCGAAGTGATGGGCAATCAACAGCTGTCACACATAGATCCACATGCGGCTTGAAAGGTGTCTTTTGATAGGTGACAAAGTATGTCCATGATGGGTCCTGGATATGCATAGACATTAAGCCTTGGATCCTCAATTCCTCAAATGCAACGCTCTTACCTCAATGACATAGCCTTCATCATCAATAGGAACTCGTACAATGCTGATGGTAAAGATGCTGTGGTTGCGACTGCTGGTATGATTCAATAACGTTGAATGAATAGCCCGAGTCCTTTGCTCTGTTCCATCAAGACGTATGCTTCCTATATGCTGTCTTTTGAGTACACATCCTAGTGAGACGTCCCAATGCCCAAATCATCATACCTCAATAGATTGTACTTTGACTTGTTTCAAACCGGCAATGTACTTGTGCCCGCTTCAGAATCCGTATTGAGAGGAAGCTGCCGGTCAGTATCATGTGCTAAATGTGCACGATCAAATTACTTACCATGCCTTTTGACGCGAATCCTTCCGTTGCACTTTGCATGATATGATCCAATAATCTCAATTCTCTTCAGCGGGGTCATGATAGGTTTCAACAAGGCTGTTCATTGTCGGCTTAATCTACATATATACCACAATGAAAGTCAACCACTTTTCGATATTCATCACCAAACCAACATACCTTGGATTCATTCAAGGATCCTTGCCCGCAATTGAAAATGATATCCAGTGTCTGTGGTACCAATCCGATCTCTTCCTTTGTTCCCATGACGGTGTATGTGTTGCCTGAATTGGTGACACCATATGCAAACACAAGCGCATTCTCTCCTTTGAGATAATCTTCAACCAGTGGCAATATCGTCTTGTCAAAGAATTCCTTTTGCTTGACATTCTCAGTGATGATGCTGCTGAACTTGTATCCCTCTGGAGATCGATTGCGTGTACGATAAGCATTGGAGTCCTTTTGCAGATACAGCAAACAATCAGTATCTCAAAGGATCAAACATTCTGTCAAGCACTTACTGATAGTGTTATATCGAAACCTCGATACAGCTACAACTTTTAAATAGTAGCGACCTTTCTCGTGGTGCATGGATGGTGGTAGACGGATCCTCAAATAAGCCTATACACCATTGATATTGAGCTTTTGATGCAGGTGGTGCCGTATACATGCTGTAGCTAGATACCTTGAAGGGTTGTAAGCAACAAAGGGGTTGTCATTGCATTGCCCAGAACTGATTGTCGTTGCTACTGCTGCTGCTGTTGCTATTGTTCTTTGGCAAAAGCAGTAAATCGGGAGGTGTCGGTCGTGGCATTGTGCCTGAAGCGAAGAGCGATCGGCCTGTAGGCGTTCTTGTGGGTGCGTTTCGCTGAGGAATACGTTGAGGAATCTACATTCGTACAATGCTACTCATGTTGGAGTCTCGTTCCCTTCATCGCGTCGTGTCATTTGTATAAACAATAGATAGAAAGGGACAACAGGAAAAGGAGGAGTTCATGGTGAAGAATCAAAGCGCGTGAAAACAGCGCGACATCAATCCCAGACAACCAGTTGAGATAGCACACACTACACAATGAATCTATTGTGAATGCTTGTGGATTGCATACTACTGTTGCTTCGAAGACGGAATAATAAAGGTGGTCCGGTTATCGATCATGCAAGAAGTATATGGCTTTTGTGATACAATAAGGAGGAGTGGGATGTCCTTGAGAGGAAGTGAAAGCGACCCTCCTCCATTGAATTGATTACTGGTGGGCTTACACATACAATCTGGTTTATGCAGCTCGACTTTCTTCTACATGCAAATGTGATGCATACCTTGACATACCTTCATTATTGGATGCTGTTTACTTACGTACCTTCACAAAAGGCAATCATCATCATCATCATCCATTTGTGTAGCAACCTGTCAAGGACGTGTCTGTGTAACCACCACGTGCGGTTGCACCCAGCTCTTCATCTTTCCGTTAATGCAGCCGACACCATCCACTAGGAAAAAGCAACTCCATCACGCTTACAGCATAGGTAAAACATAAACGTGCCTGTATCTCCAAACTTTACAATGAAACGTGGGGTTTTTATTAGAGCAATGTGCTCGGCTTAGCCAACAGCACCTTGTGTGAAAGTTTCACGTTCAATGTCGCAACTAGCTCAAAAAATATTTTTGGTCGTCGTCGTCGAAGAGGTCGACCCCCAGATCTAGTTTGGCTGGAAATGCGGTATATTGCGAATCTGGGATTGGCAAGCTTGATCGTGAAACTTTCCGCACAAAAGTGCTGTTAGCCAAGCCGAGCACATTGCTCTAATAAAAACCACGTTTCATTGTAAAGTTTGGAGATACAAGCACCTTTATGTTTGTAAGCGTTTTATATGAGAAATTGGTCTTTGTTCATTGTCAAGTAGCTGGACCCTGGCAGAGCCAAAGATGCAGAAGGACCTCTTTGGGTAACTCAGCTACTTTGCATGACTAGAAGGATGGAAGGATGATACTATATACTGTTGACAGCAAAAGCCCGTACATTGCGATCTAACAGCCATTTCTTCGCAATAGCCACTGTTGTCCACTCTATGACATGTAGGCGATTCTCCTGCTTCAGACATTCATTTCCTTGATTGGATTATGTTGATCCGAGTTGATTTGGCTGAGCTACGCTCGCTGGAGTTACTTCGGTTGAGAGCAGCATAGACAGGGTTAGATGTGTGGATTGATGTAATCCCTCTTTGGCTGTATCTCGGACAAATCAACTCGGATCAACATAATCCAATCATGGAAATGAATGTCTGAAGCAGGAGAATCGCTCACATGTCATAGAGTGGACAACAGTGGCTATTGTGAAGAAATGGCTGTTAGACCGCAATGTACGGGCTTTTGTCAACAGTATATAGTATCATCCTTCCATCCTTCCAGTCATGCAAACGTAGCTGTGTTACACAACACGACCCTCTGCATCTTTTGCTCTGCCAGGGTCCACCTACTTGACAAAGAACAAAGACCACTCTTCTTATAGCATCACACTTACAAACATAAAGGTGCCTGTATCTCCAAACTTTACAATGAAACGTGGGGTTTTTATTACAGCAATGGGCTCGGCTTGGCCAACAGCACCTTGTGTGAAAGTTTCGCGGTCAATGTCGCAAACAGCCCAAAAAATATCTTTTGGTCGTCGTCGTGAAGAGGTTGAGCCCCAGATCCAGTTTGGCTGGTAGCGACATTGAGAAATCTGGGATTGGCAGGCTTGATCGTGAAACTTTCACACAAGGTGCTGTTGGCCAAGCCGAGCACATTGCTGTAATAAAAACCCCACGTTTGATTGTAAAGTTTGGAGATACAGGCACCTTTATGTTTGTAAGTGTGATGTTATATGAGAAGTGGTCTTTGTTCATTGCCAAGTAGCTAGACCTTGGAGAGCCAAGGATGCAGAAGGACCTCTTTGTGTAGCTGAGCTAAAAAGTCCGGACCTCAGGGACGATGCATGACAGGTACGCAAACGTCATTTTCAGGTCATACACTGGCAGCTAATAGCCACTTTTGTGCATTCCCAACTTTTGTGCATTCTATTGTAGGTGGACGATGCTCCTGCTCTAGACATTCATTTCCATGATTAAAGTAGCTTGATCCGAGCTGATTTGGTTGAGTTACGCTCACACAAGATTACATCGGTTGAGCTACATCGAGCGTGCTTTATGTCCAGAGTGATGTTATCTCTCTTTGACCGCAGCTCAGTCAAATCAGCTCGGATCAACCTACTTTAATCATGGAAATGAATGTCTAGAGCAGGGGCATCGTTCCCATGCAGTGGATCTTGCAACAATGATGATTGGATAAAAGTGGCCGTTAGCTAGCAATACATGCCTGTTCCTAGATGATCCATAAAGTAATTATACATTGACCCTTTCATTCATGCAAACGTAGCTGTGTTACACAACGCGACCCTCTGCATCTTTTGCTCTGCCAGGGTCCAGCTACTTGACAATGAACAAAGACCACTCTTCATATAGCATCACGCTTACAAACATAAAGGTGCCTGTATCTCCGAACTTTACAATGAAACGTGAGGTTTTGAATAGAGCAATGGGCTCGGCTTGGCCAACAGCACCTTGTGTGAAAGTTTCGCGTTCAATGTCGCAAACAGTCCAAAAAATATTTTTTGGTCGTCGAAAAAAGTTTCAAGAGGTCGACCCCTGGATCCAGTTTGGCTGGTAGCGACATTGCGAAATCTGGGATCGCCCACGATGAACTTCATACTTTGACACAAGATTCCTTTGACCCCGACAAGCACGTTGATCTATTAAAGAGCCCACGTTTGATTGTAAAGTTTGGAGATACAGGCGTCTTTATGTTTTTACTATGTTGTAAGCGTGATGCTATATGAGAAGTGGTCTTTGTTTAATGTAAAGTAGTATGACTATAATAGAGCAAAAGATGCAGAAGCACTTGTTCCGTGTAACTAGTGAAGAGGGGCCGAGCAAGGGTCGATCCTATTGGTGGAGGATGCATAACGGATGTTGTTCCCTATAAACCTATGGTAAGGTCCGCCCGTGATAGCCCGTATGGAGTTTTTTTTTCAAGCGACCATGGTATGGCTCATAGGTCAAGAAGGATCAATCTATCTTTTCCTATCTCATTATGACAAACAGACGTATGTATAAGCCTGTAGTACTCGTATCAATCACATTCAATGACCAAATATCAAACATCAATTCTCTATTAAACTGGTATAAGGAATCATCTACATTTCTTTCTGGCTAAGTTGCAAAACGTATAGCAGTTCGGCATCATAAGCATCATCTCCATCCGCCGTTACATCAGCTCTGCTACTGCTACCGCTACTGCTGGCACCACTACCCTCACCCAACATGGGCCAATGATCCAACTCTGAAGATCCAGACGAGCTTGCAGCTGGCGGCGTAATCGTTTGTTCTCGAGCAGCCTTAGCTTCTTCCTCCATTTTCAAACTTTCCATCATGGCTTGCATCAAGGCCTCGTCTTCTTCATCCACGTAATCAGCATTTGTAATCACAGGGTTGTCCTTGGTAGTTCCTTGTTCTTCTTGAGAAAGCATCATGGCATATGCAAGCATTTCCTCATCCGATAGACCACCCAATGACATCTTGTGCACCTCCTTGGCGTGTTGTTCACGTTCGAAACGCTCTTGCTTGATAGCTTCTGCACTCTCACGAAGGTCTTGTTTCATTTCATAATGCAGCTGACGAGCATTGCCGTTGCCAACTTTGCCTTTTTGACGTAAATTGCGCTTATCCAAGAATTGCTTGTCAGGAGAAAAATCCCACGTTTTGACTTGATGTCCAATCGTAGCCACACCACGATACTCGTCGCAATGGATATTGGTCACACGCATCATACTCACGTCCGTACGATCCACAGGGGCATTGCGAGGAATCCTTTCATGAAATCCATTGTCAGCATTGAATAGCAAGTCATTAAAGTTACATTACTTACTTGTTGCCCAACACATTCAATAAATTGCCCGTCAATGGATCCCAAAACCTGATCCAACCATCATCACTATTGCAAATGTAAGCAAGTGCAAATCACTCGTAAGATACAAACACAATTACCTTCCACTGACAATCTTGCATCCATCCACGTGTATGGCACTAATGGGGCAAATGTGTCCTTGTAAAACACGCAAAGGCGCAATAGGTTTGCCATCCTTTTGAACCGCATCACCATCCCACACGCAAATAGTGCCTTCTGTATCACCAGTAACCATCACACGCATGGTCTTGACAGGAGAGGAAATCGGGGTGTGTTGTTGCTTGGATGACATGCCATTGGTAACTCCACTCTTTTTCACCTTCAAAGCATTTTGCAAAGGCACCGTTTCACCTGGCAACGTCGTATCCCATTCCATACACGTGATGGTACCAAGATGCCCCTTATCGCCACCATAAACAGCAAGGCATTCGCCGGTCTTGATAGAATATTTCCACACCTCGTGTGATCCTGCATATGTCACCAGCATCACATCCAAATCAGCATCATGCTTGATAGTTTGAACGGCTGTGCCTGTATCCACAGTTGTGGGTGGTATGACATGACGGCGTGTAGATAAATCCGTTGTTGTAGCCGATGTGGTTGTCGCTTGCGCATGTAAATGTTGGCGACGAATCATCTCATCACGGCGTTCCTTGGCAATTTGACCCACATGGATATCCCAAACGACGATATCACCACTTGCATAACCAGCAATGACACGGAAATCCTTTGTGATCTCAAGACAAGTTGGTGTAGCCATCACGCCTGATAATCATAAAATGATGAGATGATGGATTATAGGATGTGGGTATGTACAAGATCTACTTACCAATCATACTTTTTGCGCAAGTACCCGTAATCACATCCCAAATCTTGATCGCCCCATCCTCGCCTGCACTCAATACGACTTCACGCAAAGAAGTGGATAATGCCAAAGCCGTCACTGCGCCTTGATGAAAATCGGAAAAGACACGCAGCTGTCGACCACCCGCTGATTTGCCTCGCATGGACATTGTGATAAATCCAGGATGAAAACCCCACAAAATACGTTGCCTAGCAACGGTTGTTAGAACACGTAATACCCTCATGATAGTAAAAGCTTACCCATCCATTTCCACAGTTCTCACAGGGCATGGAACATTATCATTTGTGCTGTACATCAAATGGCGCTCGACCTTTCCTGTAGTTGGATTACATCGGACGCCAAGACCTGATCTTTTCATGTAAGCAACCGATTGATGAACACTATCATTGTTGCATACTTGCCTTGTTCAGCACTCGCCACGAGCATGGTTGAATTTTCATAATCGACAGCAAGACCTTTGATGGATCCAACCTTTGGATTGAATTGGATGACAGTACCACGACCCTTTTCCCACCGTCTATGTCATTCCTCGTCAGCATCAGTGTCATCATCCTTATTGTTCCATTGTATTACCTGATGAGATGAGTACGTAAAATGTACTCTGATTTCCAGCTATCCTTACGTAGACGCTTGAATGGCAATGTGTCAAAGTAGGCAAGAAAAGCATCCTTCCCTATAAACCCAATGCGATTGAGTATTGATGTATCGTTTTCCAAAGGTGTGAATACCTACAACAGGTATCATCCATGACAATATGTCTCCAGAAGCGACAAACGCCGCCCACTGTAGCCAAGGATGTTGGATCAAGACGTGCAAAGACATGGGCCAATACTTCTATCGACAATTGCTGGATGTAACAAGGTGCACTAAATGGCGCAGTATGAGTATACACACAAGCACTGATATATACCCCTTTCCACATACTTTGGATCAAAGGCTTGCTTTCCTTTGCGTTTGTCAGTTGGCTTTGAAGGAGTGTTGTTGTTGGTGTTGGAGCCATATTGAGAAGTAGTGTCAAGAGGGGGTTGTTGTTGCTGCAGTTGTTCAAGTTCTTGTTGATCGTCGTGTGTCAGTAGAATGGAAGTTGAAGATTGGAAATCGTGGGACATGAAATAGGGAAGAGTTGTAATATAAGGTTATTGAGTGAGCGATGCTGCGGTAGCGTCGACAATTGGGATGAATTGTAAATAGAAGAAGCAACGACGCTGTATGAATGGATCGAATGCGCTTGTAAAGAAGCGAGCGGTTGTTGTTTGACTAAGCACGTAAGACTCGAAAGGTGAGGCGAGATCGGCCACCCGTAATAAAGGTTGTTGATATGCGAAAAGTGAAGAGGGAGAGAGGGAGAGAGAGAGCAACAATAGGCCAATACCAAAAGCGTGCAAGTGACTTGCTGCTCTAATTGGCTAAGACATCCTTCAATGCAACCCCTAAGCCAAACATCACATTAAATCAAATCCTACACCTCGCCTCATGGGAAAGGATGTATAGATGCCACACTATTCTTTATAGAAATCAAGTATGATGCTTTATGGAGATCATGGATACATATACAAAAGACAAAGAAATCCAATGCATGCTATCACAACCTTCGCGAAACTACCACCAGCTCCATAGGTCGACATCATCCTGTGGAATCACGTCCGCTCGAACCTTCATGTTTGTAACTGTTTCCTCCGTTGCGCTTTGACCAATGAATGTAAACATTTTTCCATCATCGCGGTGGATTTTCACCTCGAGATTTTCCGTATCATCATTGACAAGCCCTGCATATCGTCCATCAAAAGCGGAGAGGTCATCAACCTCAACATAACCTCTGGATAGTTGTCCTGGATAAGCTTGAGTAAGATCCTGAGGACTTCCGAGTTGCCATAAATTGACGCGAATCGATTGTTCAATGGTTGGCAAGTCAATCACAGTGAAATAAGGCGGTGGGAAAATGCGAGGTGATGGAAGAAATTTAAGAATGGCCGGGTATCTTGCAGCAGAGACAACAGTAAGCAAAAGACTGGTAAAGACAACGAAGAGACTTGAGAACTTCATCTTGCAGTAGAGAACGAGCTTGATTCGATAGCAAATACTCGTACTTTTTGGACCTCTTTTATAATTGTCTCGAACGATCAACGCCTAGTTGTCTCACCAACTTCAACCAAGAGAGCCTCCTCTAGTCACATTATGCTGGCGTTTTGCATTGTAACACACGCATCAGACGACCTGGATTCCTTCTTTGTGTACTGTACCCGTCTCTTTCTCAGCTCCCATTTGACATACCGGTTCGCCAATGTCGTTAACCATATTCATCAAGTAAGCTGTTTGGGCTAGCCTGGATGTTATAGGTTCATTCGTACCTTTTTATTCATAGCGATACCATATAAGAGCACTATCAAATGAATACGTATGCTATCGTGCATGTTAGTAGGTCCAAGTGAGAGCAACTTATGCATTAGCCAACTGAAGAAGCTACCTCATTTCCAAGAGCATCTCCGAACACATTCAAATACACACAAAGGATGCCAAACAAATATGTTTGAAACAAGTCTTTATGTTACATCGGAACACGTTCAGATACCCACAAGAGGACCAAAAACAGATATACCATAAAGCAGGTTTGCAAGCTCTGCCAATGATTGCCATTAGACGTCGATGACAAGTAATAGATCATTTCGGGAATGGGTGTAGCCGTCTTATGCAAATCTAAAAGAAGTTTGTAGTAGATTCGCATATGCATAAAGCCGCAGTGGCAGGATCAATATTCAAAAAGCGCAATCATGCTTTGCACCAAATGCCCCTGAAGATGCATAAACAACGCGATCTAAATCGCATTCAATAGCAGTACTACATATAACATGCGGGTATCCACTCGTTTCATATAGTCAATCACACCGCATGTCTTACATTTGGCGAATGACGAAGAATTCGGCTGCATTTGCATACACCTAGTTATTTGTGCCACTGGGTAACCAGTCTTGTTGATGGCGTTTTTCGGATCACGGAATGCATTGCATGCATAAAATGTTTACATCTCATTTACCATAGTTAGTCCCTAGGCCGCGTTTTTCTTATCACGGCCGCCAAACACCGCTTGCTTGTTGTTGCTTTTTGATCGAACCTTAAAACCTATTGTTTACGTGTTGTGTTGTTCATGTGTTATATGGTGTAGCGGGTAAGATGGGTTTTGATATGGACACCATCGTATGATCTATATATGGGCTGTCATTCCACACCTTATTTCAAGTTGCTTGAGGCCATCATGTATAGGGATGGAATCTTGCGCCCAAGTAGAGCGGAGACTCAATTTCACTCGAATGGCTTTGATAGCTCACACAAGCAGCTATGCAGCCTCTTCCAAGTTGTCAAGGAACACATCAGCACCACGAGCGAGCACGCTACTTCAACACTGCAATTACTCGACAGCAGCTTTAATGTAACTTTGTCACTCGCCAAACAACGTAAAGGAAGCTCTGGGAAGGTGGTACGCTTGTCTTTTTTATTCAACAGATGCTTTCTCTACTATGGACCACTTTGTCGATTCGCGTTAGTACAACGCAGCAGCTCACGAATCTAGGAATGAGCAACACGAAGACAACTGTAAGGAGCTTTGAGCAACAACAGACGAGTGGCAACAGTAAAGAGGAAGTCTTGATGTTCGCAAAGACATTGTTTTATCATCCACACGAGCCCAAACGCACACCACACAGCAGCACCAGCATGTTCACCAGTGGCAGAATCATAGTGCAGTTGCAGATGAAACAATATCAAACATTAAAAGGACCTTTATCTTGTACATATGATTGTGAAGGAAGTATATTATACATGGATGGTGAGGGATGCTTGCTTTGGGATGATGAGGATGTTGCCAACATGATGGCCTTATGAGGGTAATTGCATCATTACATAGTAAGTTTTGGTGAGATAAAAGTTTGACCACATTGTTTCCAATGATGAAAACGCAAAGGTCGACCCTGAAGATAGCAAACGTCATACAAGATCATACATCCGCGGAAAACATGTAGGAGTTGTTGAACGGGGAATATGTTTAACAACAGTACCATTCTCACGTGTGTGTATCGGAGCGGTGGCAGAAAACATGATAACATGTTGCTAAGCTTGCATGTCTCTCGAAAATGAACCCTTAATTCGAAAGCACGGTGCACATGACTAAGCGTGTTGGGTTATTGGAAAGGGTCTTGGTGGTAGAGGAGCTTGGGCCATGTTTGGAAAGAGTGAGGGAGCATTGTGCTGCTGCTCCCACGACGGGATCAGGGTACGCACCGGATACATGATTTCATCATCCACACACACACACACACACCTAGCCCTTTTGCTTCAATTCCAGCCGAATGTATAAACCCAGAGAAGCGTGGGGTCAGCGTAGCGTGGGGGACTCGTACGTTTTACAAATTCCGTTTCATCCAGACCAATCAGCTTGAACAGGTTTCAAATTGTCACACTTGACACGTTGTGTTACATAAGCGTATTCATGGAGAGAGAAAGAGAGGATTTTGTGCAACACCATTGCGAAAATCTCCCCATTTGTCATATGATTATTCTTTTTCGGTTCTTGTATATGCGTGTGTAATAATGCATAGGAAGGGGGTTGATTTGTGGTATAATTGGATAAGGGATCTATAGACGTAAGAATACAAAGGACAAGAGATGATGATGATGAAGGAAAGCGGGGATGATTTGGGATGCCAATAGGAGGGAATAATTTAACATAGTAGTAATAGTATTTACATATCCAAAACACGCTGTACATGGCCACAGTCTGGTAAATGCTCGCCACGGTACTTAATCAAGTACTCGCCGTTGCCTTTCCATGTTACAGTCTTGTTTACCGGACAGCCCTAAAACAAAGAAACCATTCATATGAGACATTGTTCAAGCTGTGGTGTTGGCAGCAAATCTCTTACCTTGGCACTATTTGAGCACTTGTAGTAGACGCTCTTGTTGCCTGTTTTTTTCTGGATCGTATTGCCATTGTTCTTCCAAAAGTAGCCATCGGCATAAGGGTATTCCCGAGTCTCGACAATCTTGGTTACGGCTTGCATTTCTCGTCGTCTTCGTGGTCGATGTGGATAATAAGGTTCATATCGTTGGATAGGTGGTGATGATGACGATGCATTTTGTTGCAGTGGTTGTGATGGATACGGAGATGAAAACATGTCATTGGATTGCAAATGGAATACATTATCATCCATCATGGTAGTAGTGTTATTGTTGGGCATGATTGGTGATGATGATATCGAAGGTTTGGATACAGGAGGATAACTAGTTTGCCATAAAAGTTGTCAACATACATGATAATGCTTAACACAAGCACGCTTACCTATCCATTGGAAACATGGCAACGTTACCCGGACCAGCCGGTACAGCGGATGTGGTAATAGGAGAAAACATCTCACTATGATCAGATTGAGTGCTTGCACCACCCATGGATAGCGACGTAGTTGGTGAGCGATGATCGCTTATTAAGGTATCAGGTGTAGGTCGGCGAGTAAAGGATGATGGTTCATCAAAAGATACAGGGGTGGGTGTTTGGGTAATATGGGTGAAAGTCGTTTGCTGTGATGGTTGCTGTTGTTGTTGTTGTTGAAGCATGAGGAGATCAAGTTCTTTGGCACGCAACTTGGCTTCTTCTGCTCTACGTCGATCCTCTTCAACCTTGCTTTGCAATATCAAGCGTAACATGTCTGGCTGCGACTGATAATAAAAGATGACATCTTGTAGATCACCGTTAATTGGGTTGGATGATAAATCTTCTGATGGTCTTTTAGGTTGATGCTGCTGTTGTTGTTGTTGGAATGAGGAATAAGGTATTTGATCATGTTGGTAAAGCGGGACCGATTTCATATCTCTGCTTGTTGATGTTGATGTTGATTGTGGTGCAGCGTATTGTGGATAGTCGTTCATGTATTTTGTGCAAACAAATGTCTCAAGTGGGAAAGGGACCGGACCAGAATAAAGTGAAAGGAAGAGAGCGGTTCCAAAACTTCCCGTTCTTTTATTTGCCGCCATTGACTTTTTCTCAGGGCAAATGTCGTATGCTTATTCCCGCGGCAAACAAGGCCAATCATCATCTTATACTGTCTTTCCCCCCACACCTTAACCCCCCACATAACACAGCCCCGGCTAGTCTGTGCAGCTGGGGAATATGACCATTTGCAATGAATGCGGCTGTAACCAAAGCCTATTACCGCTGCAACGGATGTTCTTTCATCCCATACTTTTGGTTCACTGATCCAAGCTTTTGCAAAGCAATAGTGACATCTTTTGGTATTCGGGTGTCAAACCCGCGCACATTAAGGACATATGGCCTGTGTGTGGGAGAGCAAGGATGCAGGCTACACAAAAGTAAGGGTTCGCATTTTGTTGGCTGATAGGAAATGTGGGATGTACGCGTTGTTAATATTCTCATGCTGATGCCGTTGATAAGATCCTTCCAAGAATCAATGAAATGCATCGAGATGAAAACTGGCAGAGAGAGAGAGAGGAAATGTAAAAAAGGGACCTTGTCACACATGCGCCATTCATCATATCTCATGATTAAAAGATTACATGATATTTTACGTTATGCAACGCTACACACACACGGGTCGAAGAATTGTTTAATGGGGCCCCTCATTTTCCCCGATCTCTCGCATTCTTTCCTAGCAACGCCAAAACAATAGGCCACGTTGTTGCGACATGCATATGCATACAAATCAGCAGCCACTATTCCCGGTTATAGCACTGATAGCTATCGTTACTATTTTAGTGATGGTTTCCTTGCTTGCTTTTGGGAATCCTCCTCGCAAAGTAACTTTCTCCTGTGAGTGGCGATGGCGGCTCTCACGTTGTCAAGTTGCACACGAGTGAGTTTTTCCCATTGACATATCCTCAGGACGATCCACACACCTTGCCACAGTAATTCCTCCCATTTTTGGTCTTTATTCCCATCCCATCGCTCCCACAGCAATTTCATTCCAGGTGTTGGCTCTTTTTCCCGATCTGCCACGTGTATGGCGCAACATGATGGAAAGCCATAACAACGACAACGATGGTCATTGTATGTAAAGCATTGCATCATGAATGTAGAGTAATTACTATGTAGGTCACTAATGTCTCAGAGCTCAGCATGCATAAACATTTTTATCGATCACCCGAGAATTTTGGCCACATGCAGATGCACGACTAAGCATCATTATCTCAACCACTGCCCATATGTATGTGATGATGCATAATGTCAACTAGTGTTGACGATCTTTATTGACTGCCTTTTGCTCGCAATCTGCATACAAGCCAGCGTTCATAATCAGTACAAGAAAACACAAAGACAAAAGGGGATGTAACGTGCAAAGGGAAACAAGCGTACCAAGGTAGTAGCAAAAAGCAAAGACTTCAAGGTGTGAAACCTTATAGATAGCAGCGACAGGAAACAATAAATGGATACTACATTATACAAAGATGATTGCTTAGCTACACCATCAGAGAGATAACGACAAACGACATGCGTACGTGCAAAGAGTAGATATACGATAGAAACTTGAGGCCAATCCTAGGCCAGCGACAATGATACAAAATTGGGAAAAGAGGATTCCTGGTGTTTATTGTTTGAACTACTTTGCTATTTATATGGATTTGGGGTTGCTAGGATCACAATACACAGGCATTAGTGACATGCAGACAATGTCTGCTGCTTTACCACACTAGCGTCTTGCAAGAGGGTAATTAGTTTCACTGTCATCACAAGCTCATCCTTTACCAAATGCAGTAATCCACTTGGGGGGTCTCTGCTTGTTTCATCCATATCCATATCCTCCTCCTCCTCCTTCATATCAAATCCATAATATTACAATCGAATAGCAGGTTTATGTAAAAGTACATGGTGGGAATATTTGAATTATATACTATCAGGCATGATTCTCATTTCTCGTTTGACCTTTTCTCTTAAAGCCTCGACATAATGATACTTTTCATCGAGCACGTCGTCAAGATCTTTGAGATAGGACTGGTACAATGAAACAGTTTTTTCATGGCTCTCCTTGCTCTCTTCAGGTCCATTGTTTTCGCTGCAATCATAATGGCTGGAGACCGCTAATGATAGGTTGGACACCATCCGCTTTTCTCGTTGTATGCAAGTATCAAGCTCTTTGATTTGTGCACGATGCAAGCTGATAAAATCGCGTATCTGCTGCACCGAAACTTCTTTGCTATTGGAGTCCTCCTCCTCCTCTTCTTCTTGTTGCAATTCCATGGGCTGTGGTTCATGTTTTTGTGGTGGTGGGTCCTGTTGATCATGGTGGGTCATGATGGTATCCTCATCCTGAAACGGTTCTTCGGGTGCCAGCTCAAATACCTCTGCAGGTGGTGATGATAGTCGTCGCATCATGTGTCGTTGCCTATCAGGCATGTCACCATCGCCGCCGCTTCCAGCTGCTGGATGGTGTGATTTAGGGGTCTCTAATGCCGTGGAGCTCATTTGGCTGGGGAAATCGATATCCAAAAGGTTCTCAGTCTGGTCGTCATCCCACAAAGCATCCGAATTGGCATTGCTGGCAATATCATCTTGTGGCATCAAATCCTGTGATTCTGCTCTTGTTTCAGCTAGCAACCGTGGATCGGATTCCCCTTTGAGTTCCTTGACTCTATTAACCTAATTAGAACATGTTCCTTGTTTGATGTATTCTCTCGCTCTTCCTTACCTATCAGCATATCGTAAAGTGTTCAAGGTATGCTCACTGTTGGGGTTATTGGGTGAAATGGTCGCAATCATACACGTTCGTGAGTCGCCGACAAACGAGTCTCGTAAAACTTGCGTCAGCTTGCTTCCTCGGAAAGGCGTATGTCGTTTATCTTGATCAAGGGCACGAATACACTCCTTTAATGCTAACAAGCTCTTGTTGATTTCAGCACCTTCCATCCTAAGCTCAACAATGTAAGCATCCATTGATCCATCATTGCCTTTTTTTTAAAATATAAATACAAACCTGGTTTTTGGATTTGCCTCGCCTCGATCAGCACCTCGTTCACTTCCTGCCAGATCAATAAAGCTGAGCTTTCCATGGATTGCCGTATTGTCTCCTTTTGATTTAAGCAACACTTGTAAGACAGCATGTGATCGAGAGGAGTTGTTGTTGGCACCCGTTTTGCCTATTAAACACGAATCAGTAAGCATACCTTAATGATAACCCCATATTGGTATCCACGTTATTACCTGTTGTACGGGCCTGGCTACCAAAATCAAAGACCTCCATCAACCTGTCAACGTCCTTGATCGGAAACTCTTTCAAGCCTGCAATAACAACATTGCTATTGCCATCCTCGCGAGGTGTTAACCGCTTCCTTTGATTGAGCAAATCATAAAGCTGCCCTTGATAGATCTCATAAAAGCCAACCCAGGCAGAGAGATGTGAATATTGGGGCTTGCCAAGCATGTGGAAAATATCATGAGCAGCTTGTACATAGAGACCGTGTTTGGGATCCAACATGGTATACGTCTTGCCACTACCAGTTTGACCACTATCCAACACAAGTTAAATTCTCTTGTCTCATAAACGATATGTCCCTCTTGTACTTACTATGCAAAACATGTTGCTTTCCCACCACCAAACATATATTCCACCAATGGATAGGCTGTTCGCCGATAGATCTATCATCACATCATCATGAGCTGGGGCCCTCATTTGTCAAAGAAAACGGGTTCACTCACATCAATGTTGGTAGTGCTGCTATCAAAGACGTCATCAAATGTAAATGAGTGCTGCTCCGTAAATCGAGTGAGATCCACACGTGTCCTGGGAATTGAAAAAGATTAGATCATGGAGGATGTGTCTTTTTCTTGGTAACCAACCAACCTGGGAGCATTGATTTGGATCGTTCTTGCACTGACAACGGGCGCAACATCCATTTCGCCATGATTGATTTCCTTTTTGCTGAGGGGGCGTTTCCTGACACAAACACGTATACGTTGATGCAGATCACTGTTGCCATTATTTGCGCCGCTTGAAGCTTGGATGGTCGTCTTATTTGCACGTGCACGAATATATTCTTCAAATGACATGATTGAAGTGCCAGTAGCAGATGATGATCCAGGTAGGCCGTCGTTGCTAAGTCGCCGTTGCCTAGGTGGTGCGTTGACTGGGATACCATATGCATCCAAATAACGTGTCGGCTGCTTTTGAACTTGAACAGGTTCTTCAGCTGGCTTCACTTCCACACCTGTTTCTTCCATAAACTTTGGCAATTTGGGTGGTGTTTTGCTGTTGGTAGTGGGTCGTAAGGGACTGGATCCAGAGGATGATGTTATTGGTCGACGAATGGGACTATGGGGTAACGAAGCTGCTACTGTTGTGGTTGATTTACGTATAGGGCTATGAGCTGAGGATGATGATGCCGTGTTTGGTTTGCGAATAGGAGATCGGTGTTGTGGTTGACGGATTGGAGATCGATGTTGACGAGGAAGATAGGATAAACGTCGATTGTTGCGTGCATTGGTAGTAGTTGTAGTAGTTGTAGTGGAGGATGCATTGCTATTATTGACGGCTGTTATAGATGATGCGATACCAGCACGTGTGATGTTGGCTCGTTGAACGGTTTGTGGTGCAATGGTCATACGTCGAGCTTGTTTCTCTGAAGGCAACGATGATGCGGGAATAACATGTTGTCGTTTCCTTGCAACCGATGTATGTGGAGGAGTCGTTGCTGAAGATCGTTTGATAGGAGCATGCTGTGATACGGTTGCTTTGCTTTGCAGTTGTCGCTTAACGTCGTCAGCCAAGGCCATAAATCTACGCTTGTCATCGATCGAACGTACGCCAAGTCGAGTACAATCCTGCATCGATAGCTAATGGCCCTCCATCGTCAATCTTGGTTCTTCCTAAAGCCCTTGTTTCTTCTTACTTACCTCTGCCAAAACGTTCAAAGTCGACATGCCTTGAGAATAAAGACTATGATATTCACATGAGCTGAGGGTTCACTGCCATTGCTGTTACTTGACAACGGGCGTTTTTGTACCTGGGATAATACTACCATAGCATCGCCATTAGCACAACATTTCTTTGTTGCAAACCCATTGTTGATACGATACCTGTTGCAAATCATACTTTCTTAGTGTATCAAGGAAACGTGTGTTACTCATTGAAAGTCGTTGCACAATAAACTGGGTTGTGGATAGAGAGTGAAAAGGAGAACGCGCTCTTCAAACATGATCGATAAATGCGGTTGTTAATCGCGTTCGCGTGACTATGTACCCGTATCCATGCTACCCCCCACCCACCCTCTTTGACACATTATGAAGCTGCTCAAACAATGAATTATACCGACAATGACATTGTATGTAATATCCGAATCCTTTATGTTGTTTGATTGTTGTTACAAACAACGGAGATCAACGTTGGTAGGCACCTTGCCAGGAATGCGGTCATCCACAAATCATAACATCCCCTTTTGTAGTGGCCCTTTTTGATGAGATTTGGGGTAAACAATGAAACAGCTACTGAACCAGGCTCACTGAATAACACAATAGTGCTTTATTTATACGTTACATTTGAGAGTATCCTTATGCTAATAGCAGCGGAAGCATAGAGCACCCATCGTATCACGTGCCTTCATACAGGAGCATAGTATGGCTTAAAATCAACATGCCATGTTGATGGGTACGTTAATGTGTTGCACCGCCGTTGCTTGGTCATAGTCGGTGTTATAGCAACCGTATCCATGCAATCCATATACATCATTATACCTAGTCATCATCGAGGCATATCACTTTTAGTGGTGAGCTCATCACATGGCAGCCTATTATCAGCCCTCATTTGTCACCTGATGAACTCCTCTCATCACCGCCCCTATAGCTGCTGGATCGAGATTTAGGGTGATCATCATTGTTTAAGATGAAACATGGCCCACTGTGCACAATGACGAAAATACGGATTAACTTTGGTGTAGTCATTGTGTAATAAAGAGGATGCAATGCTGAGCAGGGACACCGGCAACCTCGGCAAGGTGTACAATAAGCTACAAGATCGTGCCAGTATAAAGGGACTTGAAACATGGTTGACTGGCATGTGCGACAGGACACTTTTGTGATGTCGTAAAAGGAACGATATGATGAGCCCAAGAATCAGGAAATGAAATAGGTACCTCACATTCTTTCTCAGTAATCTCATCATTACATTGTCCCTGTTGCTATTTGAAACAAACGTTGTTAAATCGGGAGTCATGAAACGGAGGAAAAAGGAACGATAGCCCAACGTTCCTTTTTGATGATGGAAAAAGAAGGGAGGAGGAGATCATAAATTTTCCTCTCAATGATGAGGGACGTGCATGAGAAAATCGTAAAGTTACATTACACACATCCATAACAAGATGCGGAGAAGAGAGCATTGTTTCGCTCCTTGTCACGGCCGATCAATCCTCCTATCTATCGCTCTTGTTGCCGCCCTTTTCATATCACAATGGAGGTCTCAACCGGTTTCTGCACGTGCAGTCAAGGTGCACATTTGTTGCCGTTGAGCTATGTATATAGGGCACCTTTCGCTATGTGTATGTGTATGTGAATAGCCTATTGCAACAATGACACTATTATCGGACTTGGCTAGCAATTGTCAATTCTGTATTACCATGCCCTTTTGCATTGCATGCAAGATAAGACATACCATTTCTAGTAGGTCCCATCGCATTTGTTTTCCCCTGTATCTCAGGGATCTTCTCTTTTAAAAGTAACAATAATCGGCAAACCAGGTGATATGGGGTCAAGCGAAGGAGGGAAAGTGCAAAACGCGTATACCATATACCCATCATCAAATGCTGCTGTTCTAAGAATCCCTACTTGTTCACCCTCGTTCCATTAAAGTTAGTCTTTCAAAGTCAGTGCACTCTGAGAACAATTTTGACTGTGGTCATCTGATGATGAGCACACCAAACAATATTCAACTGCATAATGCATGTCGACAAAGGCAGCACGGTCCACGACGCTCTTCTAGATCCGAGGATCCCACAAAAAAAGTATGCACCATGCTGCACATGTGCTCATATCTACACGCTCTCCTCCTCCTGTTGTCACTGGGAGTTATATACGCTTACATGGATTTTTTCCTTACCACCACCATCGTAGTAGTAGTAGTAATAGCAGCGACACAAGAGATGGGAGACATGGCATTAAAGGCACTCGCTGCCTTTTTTTATCCAATCACATTCATTCATGCATGGAAGAGAGAGGAATAAAGTTGACAGGTGTAGTTATGCTATACCAGTGGCCCGGAGCAGAATTAAGGTTTAGGTAATGGCGCATTGTGGAGAGCCTAAAAGCATATCATATGAGATTGCCAATAGTTAAAAGAACATACATACAAATATTAAAGCGTCAGGGGCTCTTTGAGCACAGGGGTGATAGCTCTCTTCTCCTTCCTATTTGCTCTTTTACTCATCATTCTCCTGTTCTCGTGAATGATAAAGACGATGTGGTGATGATTATGAATCAACCATTATTACAATCATCACGAGTGGAAGCCAAAGGAAACAAGGGTGTCCGTGCGATAATCAAGGGGTGGTGGATTCACTCGACTCAAGAGGTTCACCACCACCTTTAGGGAAACGCGGTCAGGTGTCTTTGTGATTATTGTTCATTGGCGGTGTATTCTTCTTGGCTCCTTTCAAGTGGCTCCTTTATGTTGCATGGGAAGAGGTCGTTTTGTCGCGCGATAAACCCACCCCTTTCCTTCTTTTTCCCTTTGGTGCACATCCACGCGTACCCCCTACTACCCCTTTTCCTCTTTGCACTTTCCAGATCCTCGCACACATCATATCTATCTCTCCCCCACCCCTTTTTTTTAATGTCACAGGGGACAAGTTTGGATTTCTTTTTTTGTCAATGTGGCGCGCGTCACTGGCTAAAGTTGGAAACACTTTTGACGATCCACCATACCCCACCATAATCGATGATCGTGCACGCAAGCAGCTCTTCGATTCAGGGTACTTGAGGAGGGAAGCAGTTTATAGCCCAAACAAAAAGGTGACATTGACCCTGTTAATGCTTACACTCACTTCAGCCTACCATCAGGGCTTTGTATGTATGATGATAAGAATAAAAAAAGGATCTGTGCTTTGAAACAGATGAACAATGCCCGTGCATGAAAACCATGTAAACAAGAAATACTCGTGTTCTTCTCTTATAGATACATTGTAAGCGTTTACAACATCATCAACCACACCTATATCCATGATGCATTCTTTTCATCACCAAAACTTTCCCTCCTATCTCCTCCAAATTCTCATTACTCTTTCTTTTCTTCCCTCCCTTTATGATTGTTTCGGTGCTGGTTGACGAGAACGATGAAAGACTGCTGAGTGTAACACACGTTTTTCTTCCCTCTCAAGTGGACCCTAGTCTTTCCAAATGGGCTAGTGACCTAAAAAGGAATCGTAAGGGTTCAGGGTCTCCTTCATTGAAAGGAATCTGTCATGCATGCTCCTGATACACCCATGCAGCGGAACAAAGAGCACACCAGCAGAAACGAAAAAGATCTGCAAAAGTAAGATGATCCAAGCTGAGCAGCAGCAGGTGATGTTATAGGAGTTGACACAACAGGTACTTGCATCATTATTCGCACAACAATGACATCGCCTAGCTATTTCAGTGTTTTGGTTACCGTACACCATAAAAGTTTGCTCGCTACGATTAAACTTCATAAACTCTCTTATACATACGTTTGCTTCCTATTCATTTAACGATGATGAAACGTGGAGGAACGGACGTGTATTTCAATCTCATGTAAAGGAGACACGAAGGAGATTCCTTCTTCATTCTTTAAGACCATCAATGACAAGGGGCAGTCAAAGAGAGCGTGTATGTAAATATGTGTGTACGCATGTGTGTATGCGTCTAATGTGATGCAAAGAGTGCTGTTTGCGAATGAACCATACAAAGTGAGAAGCATCATGCGCTAAATGGCGTATGCCACACACGCACACACACACACACACATACACGTACACATGGCCCCCAAAAAATGATTGATGGTCTTGCCTTGATACAAGGGGATCGGCAGCACTGTCAACGATCCAAAGCAGAGGTACAATGAGGGATAATAAGGGGTGGGAGAGGGGGGTGTTAAACCAGATAATAAGTTAGATGACAAATGGTTATGCGTGTTACGTCGTAGCGGGTGATGTGTGTACACAAATGATGCTATCATGGTGTCACTACAGTCTCCTCACTCTCAATTGACAAGAGTCTGGGGAGGTGTAGATGGATTGCATCCATGCATATAAATACCGCTTATTTCTGCTGCTCCATCTTCATACACTGACCTATTTCCCTAGTCTCTCTTTTTCATTATCTTATCCACCACATTACTATTATGGATCTCAAAAACCTTCTTTGCCCTTTGACAGCTTCCCATCCTTCCGATGCAACATCCATTGTTACCAACCACGCCGCCAATGAGTGTGTAAAAACTCCACACATGGATAACCATCATCCCCAAAATATCCGCCAACAATGGTCAACAATGTCTACAGCATCCTCTGAAGAAAGCAGCTCACCCGACATGTCCATTTGTTATAATGCATCACCCTCTTTGACACCTGCATCATCGCCACCTAGTTCACCTTACTCGTTGCCATCACTCATGATCCATCCTCCCGAACAGCAACAACCTATCGCAGCAGCAGCACCACCACCACCACCTCGTAATCGTTCAGGACCACAAACACGCACACCATGGACACAGGAGGAAGATTACCTTTTACAACGAGGATACAGTCAAGGCCTTTCATGGGCCATGATCTCGTCAACCTATCTTCCACATCGTTCTCGTGGATGTTGTTGGGGTCGTTTCAAGACGCTACAAACCAAGACCATGGAACATCGAGAATGGTCAAGCACCGAAGATCAAATGCTAGCTATGGCCATGAAAAAGCATTCAAAGTTGTTTAAACAAGCTTGGAAAGCAGTAGCGAATGAAATCCCCAATCGTTCGTGGCGTGAATGTGATTCTCGCTTCCACAAGGTGGCTGCAGGCAACATGGTTCGAAAACGCCAACCTGGTCAGCACCATCAACAACATTAACCCATTCTCTTTCTTTTTATACTCCACTCCTTTCTTCCCTCTTACATTCCCTTTATTCCTAGACAACATTTACAATCATTCTCTACGCATAGCGACGTAGCTTATCCACACACACACACACACACACACACACACACACACACACATACCCGCTGACACATATAGCTCCCATTCTCCTGCATGATACTTTTCACTCTTTTATTATTTCCCGTGCTGTATCTTGACGATATATATATGCTGCCCATGTAGACTAGCCTGTACTTGCATTCACATTCCTCTCTCTCCTCTCTCACACACTTTTTCAATTCCTCGCTTATCCTTTCCTATCGACATCCAATTTCCTCTATCATCATCCTCTTATCAATGTCACAGTATGATATTGTTTATGATAAACCGCCATATTCCATGATACAATACAGATGAATAAAACAAAAAAGTTTACAATTTCTTTGCAATCAGACGAGTGTTGAAGAACCATAGCCGGAGAATTTATTATATCAACATGAAGAAGGATGGTGGTGATGATGAAAGTGCAGGGTGCATTGGTTCATTTCTTCTCACCTATCGCGTATTCATAGGAGCGGTGTTGTTCTTGGTATCAGGATGGCAACCCCTTCATTCTTGATTTTCCTCTTTGTTCTTGCTCTATCACACCTTGTATCATCCAACAACAACAACAATGACACCACTCCACTTACGTATGATGATGACGTGATGGTATCGGCAATGCCATGGGCAGATACAGGAATACCAGCTTCTTCCAACATTGCTTTGGACAACAAACACGAGCAACATGAGCGACAACCCGACATCCCTTCATGCAATGACAAGCAACATGCTTCTTCCATTCAAGGCCGACGTCCACGCATTGCTGTCATTTCGCACGATTCTGCCATGGCTTCGTTCTTCCATCAGCCTGAGCAAGGTGCACGTGATGCTGCAGCGATTACTGATATACACGTCGAGTGGAACAGACATCTTGTGAACACCGGTAGTAAAATGACCAAGGATATCCAGACGGCCGTAGACAATGCATGTGATTTATGCAGGAGAGGAGGAGGAGGAGGAGGGCGAGAGAGGGGTTCATTGTTTCATATGTTACACGGGTCTATTAACATTTGTGTCACCTTTGACAGCGAGTTGACGGCATCATTCTCACGATCCCCAATGATCAAGTCTTTGAAGCAACCCAATACGCTCTTGAACATGACATCCCAGTCCTTGTTTTCAACACCGGCCTTGATTACGCTAAACGTCTTGGATTGACACGTGTATTGCAAGATGATCATGAGGCAGCAACCATGCTTGGAAGAGAGTTACGTGATCGAGGCTATCAACGACCTTTGGTGATTCAACTCGGTGATTTGGATAATGCAACGTTCTACCATCGATTCGATAGTCTACAAACCGTCCTGGATCATCAAGCAGTGCTACTGCCCCTGCATGATTACAACAATACAGCTCAGCCCCTGATTCAGGTTCGTGATACGTTCTTGTCCAATGGTACCTTTGATTCGGTCGTGTCACTAGGAGGATCAGTAAGTGTACATGGAGGAACAATGGCGATGGATGGTGCTAACTCTTTCAAGATTGGTGTGGATATTGTTGCAGGTGCTGTGCTAGATCTCTTGGCAAGCGACTCTTTGGAACGGATTGGGGCTGCCTTTTTCGACATTGGTGGATCGAACATGACGAGGTTGTTTGCCGAGCATCAAGATACCATTGGCATATCGCAACTTCCTTATTATCAGACAGCGCTTCCAGTGTTTTACATGTATCTTCGAGTAAGTCATATGTTTTTTTTTCATTTACATGCAACCGTTTTAATCTACATGTCTACAATAGATTATGACGGGCCATGATGTTTTTATGAATGAGACGATCAAGACAGGTCCCAATCTTATTACCAATGATACGCTACCCTACATTCTCGACAATGAGCAGACAACATTGGTGCCTTTGAATGACAGGACAGCTTATGTGGGAGCCGTTGTACCCAACACAAGAGGAGATACATATGGATCTGGATTGATGGCAGGAGCAGGAGATCTTGCACGCAAGCTCAATTGGACTATTTTCAATCAAGACATGGGCGACTACTTGGGCCATCCACATCATCTACGACAAGAGCTAGCGAGCTTTGCTAAGCAAGGTGTCAATGGTATTATCCTTCAATCCAGTGATCCCTCCGTTGTCAACTATGGTGCATCTATCACAAACGCCAGCGAGTTGCCTCTTGCCCATGTTGGTACCTTTTTTGAGCCGATTCAGTTATCCAAACCGTAAGCTATATACTTTATCATATCACACCAAGGACCGAGAAACTCATTTAATATCTAGGATGGAATCCTTTATCGCCGTCGACAAGAAAAAGCTTGCATCTTCCGTAGCACAAGTGATGATTGAGGATAAGGTCATGTCGCCAGTATGTCTTTCAGAACGCACAACCAGCAAGGAAAGCGACTTTTGTCATTTCTTTTATGATCAATTTCAGCAGCAACGCTCGACTCCTAATCTCGACTCGAATAATGTGGTGCATATCATCAACATTTCAACGCCCGAGACCATGGATATTGAATTTGAAAGAGTCCTCGCCACATTACATTCCAGAGAATACATAGCAGACGCCTTTGTCACGTTTTCAGAATATGCATTTCAAATGATTAACAATGTAAGTCCATCCACCATCCTGCTTTTGTACCATCTTTATTCAACAACAACAACGTTATGATAGCGTGTGATGAAGGGTTACATGAGCAACACTACTCGCTTATATACTTCAGCCGACTTGTATGATCAAGTTCAAGCATTCTTGCAAGGGCGCATCAAAGCCATGTGGTAGGTATATTACATGCAATGCAAATATGATGAAATGTGTGCCTAATAAGGATACTACTAGGTCTATGAATCTTTTCTCTATGGGATTCCTTTCATCACTCGACATTTTGTTTGGAAAGACGATACATCATCAACCATGGCGATACACCAAAGTGAGCGCGTCACGAATCACGAGCATTTGTCCCCCTGGCCAATTTTATCGTACACTGTCAAAGAGCTTGTATTGCTTGGATAATGCAAATCATACTCAGACATCCCTTCAATGCCATCCTTGTCCCGTTAATACTTACAACAACCAAGTCGACCAGCCAGCATGTACCGAATGCCCCTATGGAACATTTGCATTACCGGGATCAATAGCTTGTGCATTATGCAGCAGTGACAAAGCAGGTCGCAAGAACCCCAATTGCCTTCGCTATACAGCCGACAAAGATGCCGCGCGTAAAAGGTTGCTCATGGGCGTGCTGATTCCTATTAGCATTATCGCATTCGCTGCTGTCGTAACCGCCATTGCATGGACATGTCGCAAGCGTATACGTAAACAGAGCCGTCTATATGATCAGGATTGGATGCTCTCTTATCAGGATCTTGTGGCACCTCATCCAACGACTGTGCTCGCCACCCCGCCTGTGCGAAGTTGCTCAGCAGAAGATATATTTGCTACAGCTACAAACAACACCTTTTACGACAAGGAAAAGATTGGATCAAGACCAGCCGTGTTACAGCAACGTGGATCACAACGACGCAGCACCATCTCCCGAATGGATACACCCATCGCTACTACAATACCAAGGCATCATCACTTGGCAGCTGCAAACACCAACAGCGTATCAGATCCCGATCTTATCATGCAAAAAGAGATGCTTGGATTAGCAAGGTACGATAAGGAACGATGATTCATGATGTGTTGATATTCACCTTGTATTACTATGATAGACCAAAATCACAATGCGATGAATCCTCCTGCCACAAAACACAAAAGCACATGGCGTATACCGTTGGATCGCAGTAAGTGTGCCAAGTCGCTATACGACAAAAAAAAGTGGACCATGACTAATGTACTCTATAGTCGCAATCTACCTGTGCTGATAAAACCACTTGGATTCAAACGCTTACGGGTGTATGATGATGTGAGGAAGGAAGTTGCTCTCATGAAGGAAGCAAGACATGCAAATCTCGTGGAGCTCGTTGGTCTTTGCGTGGAGTCACATCGTACTTTGATCGTGGAAGGTAAGGAAGGAGCTAGCCACTTTTATACGGGGATAAGGATATTGACTTTTGTTTTAGAATACTGTAGCAAAGGTTCCTTAGCCGACGTCCTGGATGACACGGATATCGACTTGAGCTGGATATTTCGCTTTTCTTTGATAAATGATTTGATCCAAGGTACGTGAATGGACAAAAGTATGAATTTCACTTGTATTCATTGATGGATTATGAAAGGGATGGATTTCTTGTACAACTCAAAGTTCCAGTATCACGGATGTTTGACATCACATTCATGCATGATTACCGGGAAATGGGAATTAAAGATCACCGACTATGGACTTACACGCACTCGCATTTCAACCCTTGATCCATTGACGCTTTCCTCGATACGCAAGAACTACCTGCCACTACAAGATTCATCCAACACTGTCCAACCGAGAATTGTCGATTCTTACGAAAAGCTCTTGTGGTTAGCGCCTGAGACCGTAACGATACTCCCATTCGACGCCTGCGTTGCTATGCCAACCAAGCGCTCTGATGTTTACAGGTAATGTGGTATGATTTCACATGCATGATGAGCATTTCATATTGATAGTATCTTAGTGTTGGCATCATTATGAACGAGATTGTGAGCCGTGAAAAGCCATTCAAGGAATACCAAGAGCAGAGGATGTCCCACAAGGCTATTTTCCGCCTAATCAGCAGTGACGACTTGAAGCCTCGCTTTGCTCAAGATATGGATCAGGATGGCTATGCCGTTAGCAAAATTAACAAGATCATCGAAGAGTGTCTCGATCGCGATCCCAGCATGCGACCTTCTTTTTCATCGCTAAAAGTAAGTCGGGGTCATTTCGCCAATACGCATAGCTAACAACACCACGTGATACCCAGCAACGAATCAAGGCCTTTGATCCTTATGGCGGTCTCGACAATGTAGTCGACAAGATGGCTATTCTGGCAAGTATTGTCTTGAGGTGGTATGGTTGCTATGACATGTTTACTTATAGTCCTTGTAGCTTGAAAAGTATGCCAATGACATGGAAGAGCTGGTACGAGAGCGAACAGCCAATCTACAACAAAGAACAATTGAGCTAGAGGAAGAAAAAGCGAGGACACAAACATTGCTTAAAGGTATGGCTTGGACTCGGTGGAGAACAGCATAATGACATTTTATGCTTTAGATCTCAAAGTGGCAAAGGAGGCTGCAGAGACGGCCGCTGCTTCAAAGCAATCTTTTCTGGCAAACATGTCTCATGGTAAGCCATTTACTATTCACGCACAATGCCCCATGTTGATGGCATCTTTTTAGAGATACGAACACCAATGAACGCTGTGATCGGCATGTCACGTATTTTGATGGAGAGTGATCTACCTTCGGACTTGTATGAATGTGCTGAAACAATCGAATCCTCTGGTATGTGCATGTTTGGATCATGCTTTGCTCATATTGATGACCGCTACTTTAGGTAATCATCTCATGTCTCTTATCAATGACGTCCTCGACTATTCCAAGATTGAGTCAGGGAACCTATCACTGGAGCAGAATCCATTGGATTTGGTAGGACTTTAATCAAGTCGTGGTTGATAGCTCCTCTTACGCTTACTCTCTATTCTAGACATTTGCCATTGAAAGTGCTATGAAACTGGTGTCCGACAATTTTCTTGCCAAAGGTGTGCTGCTGTGGTATGAGGTGGAAAAAGAATTACCTGCCCAAGTATATGGTGATTTGGTACGGCTTCGGCAAATCCTGCTCAACATGTAGGTGTATATCGCATTATGTATTGCTCCAAAGTACTAACACAATTTTGTAGGCTTTCCAATGCATTCAAATTTACCGCATCAGGATATGTGTCAGTAAGAGTGTGCCGAGATCCGGATCAAGCTGCTACCATTTCCAAAAAGGAAGGAGGTGATGAGGAATGGGTGTCCTACTTGTTTGCGATTGAAGACACTGGCATCGGCATACCAATGGATAAGGCCGACAAGCTTTTCGAGTCATTTTCTCAAGTGGATGTATCCACCACGAGGCGATTTGGAGGAACAGGTAAAGCGTAGATGAATAAGGCTATCCAGACATACTAAAGCTACATTTATACATAGGTCTTGGCTTGACGATTAGTCGTCAATTGGCGCGCATGATGGATGGTGATATGGTATGTGCTATCTGGATATCTTTTATTGTGGACAATAGTAACATGGCATTACTCGTATAGTGGTTCGAATCCATTGTGGATGAAGGATCTACATTTTTCTTTCGAGTCAAGATGCAAAAGCAACCAAAGACCCTGACATTTGCTGAGCAATACAAGTTGAATGACTTTGAGACACATCATGCATTGGTGATTGCCCAGGATCAAACGCTTCAAACAGCATGGAAACGTATTTTGAACAGTCTTGGAATGAACGACACGCAATGTTATACATTTGAACAAGCGATGGATATTTTGAAGGAAGAAAAATCAACCAATGATGATGGGCCGACCTTACTGCTCATTGATGTGGATCTTGAGATCATTGATCCTCTTGGCCCACAACCAACAACAAGCGATATTGCCTTGGATGCACTTCAACGATGGTTCCCAAGTCCTGTATCCACCTTGCCAGCTGTTTGCATTAGGGATAGGCGATCACACAGCACCGAAAACGGGTCGCATCATCGGCATCCACTCAATGCAACTGTTGCAAGATCAGCTGTGCTTTATAAGCCCTTTAAGAATTCATCCTTGATCCACGCTCTTCAAGATCAACTTGGAAAAGTTTCAGCAAGCGACAGCATTACAATTACTGAACAACAACAACAAAAACAACAACATCTATTGCAACCACCTACATCACAACAAAACAGCACATTGTCATCACAACGACCCTTGTCTGAATGTCTCGTCAAAGTCAAAACATTACTTGTGGATGACAACCCAATCAACCGTAAAGTCGTTGCACGCATGCTCAGCAAATTGAATGTTCAACCACTCATGGCACAAAATGGACGAGAAGCATATGATTTGGTCATCAACTCGGCAGCACAAGGACAACCTATTGATTTGATCTTCATGGATGTATGGATGCCTGAGCTCAATGGATTGGAAGCAACGCGCATGATTCGTGAAACTCCGGATACCTTGATTGGGAAGCAACCTTACATTATTGCCATGACAGCATGTGTGATGCCTGGTGACCGAGAACAATGCTTTGATGCTGGCATGAATGCATACATTAGCAAACCCATACAAAAAGATGAGCTTGAAGCAACCATTCACACTTTTACCCAAGTCATACCCATTTCATAGTAGTTTTTATATACATCAAACATAATTGGCACTCTTGATCACATGTTCATTTCCTAATCTTCTCATATTTCCTCGTCGGCCACTGTACACATCGTTGTATGTCCTTCGCTCCTTGCTGGAAAAACATGGGATTATTAAGGAAGAAGGGGGTCTGATGTAGCAAGGCTCTGGGGGAGTAGCGTTGCATAACCACCACCACGATCAGGCTTTACAACCTTGCACGCGAGCCTGGTCCTCATGTTTGTTCTTTTGTCGTGGACTTCATCAAGAAGTACAGCTTCCAAACGTTCATTGTGCGCCTTAATCATCTCACATAATGTCTCGTATGTCCTGTCAACCGTATTGTTGACCAGATCATCTCTCCTGATGAAGTAACGGCTATTGAGTGCTCGATGACCACTTTCTTCAATCACTTGATGAAATCTGACAACAAGGGTGATACATGTTGAGTAACATGCATTTGCACCGGTATATCACTACTGACCTTGGCTGCTGCAAGATATTGCCTCACATAAAGGAAGTGATTTTGTATGACAGATGATGGTAGGAAGCCGGTAAATCACCACCACCATGGGAGTTGAGGGGTGGTTCCCCTGCTGTTTGCACCATGTCAAATGCACCAAGTCAATGTCAGCACCCCGTGGTCCACGGTACCGAAACCAAGTTTGGCAGATGCTTCACGGAGAGATAGCTATATCGAAAGTAACAAGGTAGCGTGTATGAGTAGTGGCTCATCAAGCAACACGATCAGGCTTTACCTCGTTACAAGAATACAATATTATCGCAATACAACGACAATGAGAGTAGGATAAAATAAAGCACTATTGTGTAAGACCACAAAAGATCAGCACTTATTTACAAAGCTTACAAGAAAGGGGATACGGTACAAAACCTTGGCAATTTGACCTTGTAAGCAATCAAAGAAGTATGGTAATGAGAGATGTGGGCGGCGACAACATCCTTTTATTTGGGTAGTGGGCGTGGGTATTACTGCGTTTTGGGGATGATGCATTGATAAATTGATGCATGAACTGATAAAGTGATGGGGCGCATATACCAGGATTAAGTCTAAAGAGCAAAAATGTTGTCTAATCTAAAGCAACTCGTGTAAGGCCCAGATCACGTGACCACATTCAAATGTCGTTATCGTATGGCTGATTAGATCAGTGGCCAATGATATAACTT